>NW_027673062.1:0-273000 GCF_964194105.1 Spermophilus citellus
ACTGATCATTACCTGAAAGTATCATCCAGTTTGGGTGAAAAAATATTGGCTGAGATTTCTGGAGATTCGTAATTTTTGGAAGCTTGGCAACCCCTTTCCATGAAAGTGCTTCTCGCCAGTCACTGCTTAGGGCTACATCAAGAGGAAACAAAACGTAGAGATAGAACATGAAACTACTTTACTGTGTCAAGTTTCAAGAAGCTAGCACAAACCGTGTTGGATTTAGCGTTCCAAATACATCTATCAATATAGGAGAAAACAGAGTGATACCTAAAAATTCAAAGTGTTACTGGAAATGAACGCTTCAACATAGAAGAACGAAATTGGGGGAACCAAGTCGCCTTAGTGTACTGATCATTACCTGAAAGTATCATCCAGTTTGGGTGAAAAAATATTGGCTGAGATTTCTGGAGATTCGTAATTTTTGGAAGCTTGGCAACCCCTTTCCATGAAAGTGCTTCTCGCCAGTCAGTGCTTAGGGCTACATCAAGAGGAAACAAAACATAGAGATAGAACGTGAAACTACTTTACTGTGTCAAGTTTCAAGAAGCTAGCACAAACCGTGTTGGATTTAGAGTTCCAAATACATCTATCAATATAGGAGAAAACAGAGTGAAACCTAAAAATTCAAACTGTTACTGGAAATGAACGCTTCAACATAGAAGAACGAAATTTGGGAACCAAGTCGCCTTCGTTTACTGATCATTACCTGAAAGTATCATCCAGTTTGGGTGAAAAAATATTTGCTGAGATTTCTGGAGATTCGTAATTTTTGGAAGCTTGGCAACCCCTTTCCATGAAAGTGCTTCTCGCCAGTCAGCGCTTAGGGCAACATCAAGAGGAAAGAAAACATAGAGATAGAACGTGAAACTACTTTACTGTGTCAAGTTTCAAGAAGCTAGCACAAACCGTGTTGGATTTAGAGTTCCAAATACATCTATCAATATAGGAGAAAACAGAGTGAAACCTAAAAATTCAAACTGTTACTGGAAATGAACACTTCAACATAAAAGAACGAAATTTGGGGAACCAAGTCACCTTAGTGTACTGATCATTACCTGAAAGTATCATCCAGTTTGGGTGAAAAAATATTTGCTGAGATTTCTGGAGATTCGTAATTTTTGGAAGCTTGGCAACCCCTTTCCATGAAAGTGCTTCTCGCCAGTCACTGCTTAGGGCTACATTAAGAGGAAACAAACCATAGAGATAGAACGTGAAACTACTTTACTGTGTCAAGTTTCAAGAAGCTAGCACAAACCGTGTTGGATTTAGAGTTCCAAATACATCTATCAATATAGGAGAAAACAGAGTGAAACCTAAAAATTCAAACTGTTACTGGAAATGAACGCTTCAACATAGAAGAACGAAATTTGGGGAACCAAGTCGCCTTAGTGTACTGATCATTACCTGAAAGTATCATCCAGTTTGGGTGAAAAAATATTGGCTGAGATTTCTGGAGATTCGTAATTTTTGGAAGCTTGGAAACCCCTTTCCATGAAAGTGTTTCTCGCCAGTCACTGCTTAGGGCTACATCAAGAGGAAACAAAACATAGAGATAGAACGTGAAACTACTTTACTGTGTCAAGTTTCAAGAAGCTAGCACAAACTGTGTTGGATTTAGAGTTCCATATACATCTATCAATATAGGAGAAAACAGAGTGAAACCTAAAAATTCAAACTGTTACTGGAAATGAACGCTTCAACATAGAAGAACGAAATTTGGGGAACCAAGTCGCCTTAGTGTACTGATCATTACCTGAAAGTATCATCCAGTTTGGGTGAAAAAATATTGGCTGAGATTTCTGGAGATTCGTAATTTTTGGAAGCTTGGCAACCCCTTTCCATGAAAGTGCTTCTCGCCAGTCACTGCTTAGGGCTACATCAAGAGGAAACAAAACATAGAGATAGAACGTGAAACTACTTTACTGTGTCAAGTTTCAAGAAGCTAGCACAAACCGTGTCGGATTTAGAGTTCCAAGTACATGTATCAATATAGGAGAAAACAGAGTGATACCTAAAAATTCAAACTATTACTGGAAATGAACGCTTCAACATAGAAGAACGAAATTTGGGGAACCAAGTCGACTTAGTGTACTGATCATTACCTGAAAGTATCATCCAGTTTGGGTGAAAAAATATTTGCTAAGATTTCTGGAGATTCGTAATTTTTGGAAGCTTGGAAACCCCTTTCCATGAAAGTGTTTCTCGCCAGTCACTGCTTAGGGCTACATCAAGAGGAAACAAAACATAGAGATAGAACGTGAAACTACTTTACTGTGTCAAGTTTCAAGAAGCTAGCACAAACTGTGTTGGATTTAGAGTTCCAAATACATCTATCATTATAGGAGAAAACAGAGTGAAACCTAAAAATTCAAACTGTTACTGGAAATGAACGCTTCAACATAGAAGAACGAAATTTGGGGAACCAAGTCGCCTTAGTGTACTGATCATTACCTGAAAGTATCATCCAGTTTGGGTGAAAAAATATTTGCTGAGATTTCTGGAGATTCGTAATTTTTGGAAGCTTGGCAACCCCTTTCCATGAAAGTGCTTCTCGCCAGTCACTGCTTAGGGCTACATCAAGAGGAAACAAAACATAGAGATAGAACGTGAAACTACTTTACTGTGTCAAGTTTCAAGAAGCTAGCACAAACCGTGCTGGATTTAGAGTTCCAAATACATCTATCAATATAGGAGAGAACAGAGTGAAACCTAAAAATTCAAACTGTTACTGGAAATGAACGCTTCAACATAGAAGAACGAAATTTGGGGAACCAAGTCGCCTTCGTTTACTGATCATTACCTGAAAGTATCATCCAGTTTGGGTGAAAAAATATTGGCTGAGATTTCTGGAGATTCGTAATTTTTGGAAGCTTGGCAACCCCTTTCCATGAAAGTGTTTCTCGCCTTCAGTGCTTAGGGCTACATCAAGAGGAAACAAAACGTAGAGATAGAACATGAAACTACTTTACTGTGTCAAGTTTCAAGAAGCTAGCACAAACCGTGTTGGATTTAGCGTTCCAAATACATCTATCAATATAGGAGAAAACAGAGTGATACCTAAAAATTCAAAGTGTTACTGGAAATGAACGCTTCAACATAGTAGAACGAAATTGGGGGAACCAAGTCGCCTTAGTGTACTGATCATTACCTGAAAGTATCATCCAGTTTGGGTGAAAAAATATTGGCTGAGATTTCTGGAGATTCGTAATTTTTGGAAGCTTGGCAACCCCTTTCCATGAAAGTGTTTCTCGCCAGTCACTGCTTAGGGCTACATCAAGAGGAAACAAAACATAGAGATAGAACGTGAAACTACTTTACTGTGTCAAGTTTCAAGAAGCTAGCACAATCCGTGTTGGATTTAGAGTTCCAAATACATCTATCAATATAGGAGAAAACAGAGTGAAACCTAAAAATTCAAACTGTTACTGGAAATGAACGCTTCAACATAGAAGAACGAAATTTGGGGAACCAAGTCGCCTTAGTGTACTGATCATTACCTGAAAGTATCATCCAGTTTGGGTGAAAAAATATTGGCTGAGATTTCTGGAGATTCATAATTTTTGGAAGCTTCGCAACCCCTTTCCATAAAAGTGTTTCTCGCCAGTCAGTGCTTAGGGCTACATCAAGAGGAAACAAAACATAGAGATAGAACGTGAAACTACTTCACTGTGTCAAGTTTCAAGAAGCTAGCACAAACCGTGTTGGATTTAGAGTTCCAAATACATCCATCAATATAGGAGAAAACAGAGTGAAACCTAAAAATTCAAACTGTTACTGGAAATGAATGCTTCAACATAGAAGAACGAAATTTGGGGAACCAAGTCGCCTTCGTTTACTGATCATTACCTGAAAGTATCATCCAGTTTGGGTGAAAAAATATTTACTGAGATTTCTTGAGATTTGTAATTTTTGGAAGCTTGGCAACCCCTTTCCATGAAAGTGCTTCTCTTCCAGTCACTGCTTAGGGCTACATCAAGAGGAAACAAACCATAGAGATAGAACGTGAAACTACTTTACTGTGTCAAGTTTCAAGAAGCTAGCACAAACCGTGTTGGATTTAGAGTTCCAAATACATCTATCAATATAGGAGAAAACAGAGTGAAACCTAAAAATTCAAACTGTTACTGGAAATGAACGCTTCAACATAGAAGAACGAAATTTGGGGAACCAAGTCGCCTTAGTGTACTGATCATTACCTGAAAGTATCATCCAGTTTGGGTGAAAAAATATTGGCTGAGATTTTTGGAGATACGTAATTTTTGGAAGCTTGGCAACCTCTTTCCATGAAAGTGTTTCTTGCCTTCAGTGCTTAGGGCTACATCAAGAGGAAACAAAACATAGAGATAGAACGTGAAACTACTTTACTATGTCAAGTTTTAGGAAGCTAGCACAAACCGTGTTGGATTTAGAGTTCCAAATACATCTATCAATATAGGAGAAAAAAGAGTGAAACCTAAAAATTCAAACTGTTACTGGAAATGAACGCTTCAACATAGAAGAACGAAATTTGGGGAACCAAGTCGCCTTCGTGTACTGATCATTACCTGAAAGTATCATCCAGTTTGGGGTTAAAAAATATTTGCTGAGATTTCTGGAGATTCGTAACTTTTGGAAGCATCGCAACCCCTTTCCATGAAAGTGCTTCTCACCAGTCAGTGCTTAGGGCTACATCAAGAGGAAACAAAACATAGAGATAGAACGTGAAACTACTTTACTGTGTCAAGTTTCAAGAAGCTAGCACAAACCGTGTTGGATTTAGAGTTCCAAATACATCTATAAATATAGGAGAAAACAGAGTGAAACCTAAAAATTCAAACTGTTACTGGAAATGAACGCTTCAACATAGAAGAACGAAATTTGGGGAACCAAGTCGCCTTCGTTCAATGATCATTACCTGAAAGTATCATCCAGTTTGGGTGAAAAAATATTTGCTGAGATTTCTGGAGATTCGTAATTTTTGGAAGCTTGGCAACCCCTTTCCATGAAAGTGCTTCTCGCCAGTCACTGCTTAGGGCTACATTAAGAGGAAATAAACCATAGAGATAGAACGTGAAACTACTTTACTGTGTCAAGTTTCAAGAAGCAAGCACAAACCGTGTTCGATTTAGAGTTCCAAATACATCTATCAATATAGGAGAAAAAAGAGTGAAACCTAAAAATTCAAACTGTTACTGGAAATGAACGCTTCAATACAGAAGAACGAAATTTGGGGAACCAAGTCGCCTTCGTGTACTGATCATTACCTGAAAGTGTCATCCAGTTTGTGTGAAAAAATATTTGCTGAGATTTCTGGAGATTCGTAATTTTTGGAAGCTTGGCAACCCCTTTCCATGAAAGTGCTTCTCGCCAGTCAGTGCTTAGGGCTACATCAAGAGGAAACAAAACATAGAGATAGAACGTGAAACTACTTTACTGTGTCAAGTTTCAAGAAGCTAGCACAAACCGTGTTGGATTTAGAGTTCCAAATACATCTATCAATATAGGAGAAAACAGAGTGATACCTAAAAATTCAAAGTGTTACTGGAAATGAACGCTTCAACATAGAAGAACGAAATTTGGGGAACCAAGTCGCCTTACTGTACTGATCATTACCTGAAAGTATCATCCAGTTTGGGTGAAAAAATATTGGCTGAGATTTCTGGAGATTCGTAATTTTTGGAAGCTTGGAAACCCCTTTCCATGAAAGTGTTTCTCGCCAGTCACTGCTTAGGGCTACATCAAGAGGAAACAAACCATAGAGATAGAACGTGAAACTACTTTACTGTGTCAAGTTTCAAGAAGCTAGCACAAACCGTGTTGGATTTAGAGTTCCAAATACATCTATCAATATAGGAGAAAACAGAGTGAAACGTAAAAATTCAAACTGTTACTGGAAATGAACGCTTCAACATAGAAGAACGAAATTTGGGGAACCAAGTCGCCTTAGTGTACTGATCATTACCTGAAAGTATCATCCAGTTTGGGTGAAAAAATATTGGCTGAGATTTTTGGAGATACGTAATTTTTGGAAGCTTGGCAACCTCTTTCCATGAAAGTGTTTCTTGCCTTCAGTGCTTAGGGCTACATCAAGAGGAAACAAAACATAGAGATAGAACGTGAAACTACTTTACTATGTCAAGTTTTAGGAAGCTAGCACAAACCGAGTTGGATTTAGAGTTCCAAATACATCTATCAATATAGGAGAAAAAAGAGTGAAACCTAAAAATTCAAACTGTTACTGGAAATGAACGCTTCAACATAGAAGAACGAAATTTGGGGAACCAAGTCGCCTTCGTGTACTGATCATTACCTGAAAGTATCATCCAGTTTGGGGTTAAAAAATATTTGCTGAGATTTCTGGAGATTCGTAACTTTTGGAAGCATCGCAACCCCTTTCCATGAAAGTGCTTCTCACCAGTCAGTGCTTAGGGCTACATCAAGAGGAAACAAAACATAGAGATAGAACGTGAAACTACTTTACTGTGTCAAGTTTCAAGAAGCTAGCACAAACCGTGTTGGATTTAGAGTTCCAAATACATCTATCAATATAGGAGAAAACAGAGTGAAACCTAAAAATTCAAACTGTTACTGGAAATGAACGCTTCAACATAGAAGAACGAAATTTGGGGAACCAAGTCGCCTTCGTTTAATGATCATTACCTGAAAGTATCATCCAGTTTGGGTGAAAAAATATTGGCTGAGATTTCTGGAGATCGTAATTTTTGGAAGCTTGGAAACCCCTTTCCATGAAAGTGTTTCTCGCCAGTCACTGCTTAGGGCTACATCAAGAGGAAACAAAACATAGAGATAGAACGTGAAACTACTTTACTGTGTCAAGTTTCAAGAAGCTAGCACAAACTGTGTTGGATTTAGAGTTCCAAATACATCTATCATTATAGGAGAAAACAGAGTGAAACCTAAAAATTCAAACTGTTACTGGAAATGAACGCTTCAACATAGAAGAACGAAATTTGGGGAACCAAGTCGCCTTAGTGTACTGATCATTACCTGAAACTATCATCCAGTTTGGGTGAAAAAATATTGGCTGAGATTTCTGGAGATTCGTAATTTTTGGAAGCTTGGCAACCTCTTTCCATGAAAGTGTTTCTCGCCTTCAGTGCTTAGGGCTACATCAAGAGGAAACAAAACATAGAGATAGAACGTGAAACTACTTTACTATGTCAAGTTTCAAGAAGCTAGCACAAACCGTGTTGGATTTAGAGTTCCAAATACATCTATCAATATAGGAGAAAACAGAGTGAAACCTAAAAATTCAAACTGTTACTGGAAATGAACGCTTCAACATAGAAGAACGAAATTTGGGGAACCAAGTCGCCTTAGTGTACTGATTATTACCTGAAAGTATCATCCAGTTTGGGTGAAAAAATATTTGCTGAGATTTCTGGAGATTCATAATTTTTGGAAGCTTGGCAACCCCTTTCCATGAAAGTGCTTCTCGCCAGTCACTGCTTAGGGCTACATTAAGAGGAAACAAACCATAGAGATAGAACGTGAGACTACTTTACTGTGTCAAGTTTCAAGAAGCTAGCACAAACCGTGTTGGATTTAGAGTTCCAAATACATCTATCAATATAGGAGAAAAAAGAGTGAAACCTAAAAATTCAAACTGTTACTGGAAATGAATGCTTCAACATAGAAGAACGAAATTTGGGGAACCAAGTCGCCTTAGTGTACTGATCATTACCTGAATGTATCATCCAGTTTGGGTGAAAAAATATTTGCTGAGATTTCTGGAGATTCGTAATTTTTGGAAGCTTGGCAACCCCTTTCCATGAAAGTGCTTCTCGCCAGTCACTGCTTAGGGCTACATCAAGAGGAAACAAACCATAGAGATAGAACGTGAAACTACTTTACTGTGTCAAGTTTCAAGAAGCTAGCACAAACCGTGTTGGATTTAGAGTTCCAAATACATCTATCAATATAGGAGAAAACAGAGTGAAACCTAAAAATTCAAACTGTTACTGGAAATGAACGCTTCAACATAGAAGAACGAAATTTGGGGAACCAAGTCGCCTTAGTGTACTGATCATTACCTGAAAGTATCATCCAGTTTGGGTGAAAAAATATTGGCTGAGATTTCTGGAGATTCATAATTTTTGCAAGCTTGGCAACCCCTTTCCATGAAAGTGCTTCTCCCCAGTCACTGCTTAGGGCTACATCAAGAGGAAACAAAACATAGAGATAGAACGTGAAACTACTTTACTGTGTCAAGTTTCAAGAAGCTAGCACAAACCGTGTTGGATTTAGAGTTCCAAATACATCTATCAATATAGGAGAAAACAGAGTGAAACCTAAAAATTCAAACTGTTACTGGAAATGAACGCTTCAACATAGAAGAACGAAATTTGGGGAACCAAGTCGCCTTAGTGTACTGATCATTACCTGAAAGTATCATCCAGTTTGGGTGAAAAAATATTGGCTGAGATTTCTGGAGATTCGTAATTTTTGGAAGCTTCGCAACCCCTTTCCATAAAAGTGTTTCTCGCCAGTCAGTGCTTAGGGCTACATCAAGAGGAAACAAAACATAGAGATAGAACTTGAAACTACTTTACTGTGTCTAGTTTCAAGAAGCTAGCACAAACTGTGTTGGATTTAGAGTTCCATATACATCTATCAATATAGGAGAAAACAGAGTGAAACCTAAAAATACAAACTGTTACTGGAAATGAACGCTTCAACATAGAAGAACGAAATTTGGGGAACCAAGTCGCCTTAGTGTACTGATCATTACCTGAAAGTATCATCCAGTTTGGGTGAAAAAATATTGGCTGAGATTTCTGGAGATTCGTAATTTTTGGAAGCTTGGCAACCCCTTTCCATGAAAGTGCTTCTCGCCAGTCACTGCTTAGGGCTACATCAAGAGCAAACAAAACATAGAGATAGAACGTGAAACTACTTTACTGTGTCAAGTTTCAAGAAGCTAGCACAAACCGTGTCGGATTTAGAGTTCCAAGTACATGTATCAATATAGGAGAAAACAGAGTGATACCTAAAAATTCAAACTATTACTGGAAATGAACGCTTCAACATAGAAGAACGAAATTTGGGGAACCAAGTCGACTTAGTGTACTGATCATTACCTGAAAGTATCATCCAGTTTGGGTGAAAAAATATTTGCTGAGATTTCTGGAGATTCGTAATTTTTGGAAGCTTGGAAACCCCTTTCCATGAAAGTGTTTCTCGCCAGTCACTGCTTAGGGCTACATCAAGAGGAAACAAAACATAGAGATAGAACGTGAAACTACTTTACTGTGTCAAGTTTCAAGAAGCTAGCACAAACTGTGTTGGATTTAGAGTTCCAAATACATCTATCATTATAGGAGAAAACAGAGTGAAACCTAAAAATTCAAACTGTTACTGGAAATGAACGCTTCAACATAGAAGAACGAAATTTGGGGAACCAAGTCGCCTTAGTGTACTGATCATTACCTGAAAGTATCATCCAGTTTGGGTGAAAAAATATTGGCTGAGATTTCTGGAGATTCGTAATTTTTGGAAGCTTGGCAACCTCTTTCCATGAAAGTGTTTCTCGCCTTCAGTGGTTAGGGCTACATCAAGAGGAAACAAAACATAGAGATAGAACGTAAAACTACTTTACTATGTCAAGTTTCAAGAAGCTAGCACAAACCGTGTTGGATTTAGAGTTCCAAATACGTCTATCAATATAGGAGAAAACAGAGTGAAACCTAAAAATTCAAACTGTTACTGGAAATGAACGCTTCAACATAGAAGAACGAAATTTGGGGAACCAAGTCGACTTAGTGTACTGATTATTACCTGAAAGTATCATCCAGTTTGGGTGAAAAAATATTGGCTGAGATTTCTGGAGATTCGTAATTTTTGGAAGCTTGGCAACCCCTTTCCATGAAAGTGCTTCTCGCCAGTCACTGCTTAGAGCTACATTAAGAGGAAACAAACCATAGAGATAGAACTTGAGACTACTTTACTGTGTCAAGTTTCAAGAAGCTAGCACAAACCGTGTTGGATTTAGAGTTCCAAATACATCTATCAATATAGGAGAAAAAAGAGTGAAACCTAAAAATTCAAACTGTTACTGGAAATGAACGCTTCAAAATAGAAGAACGAAATTTGGGGAACCAAGTCGCCTTCGTGTACTGATCATTACCTGAAAGTATCATCCAGTTTGGGGTTAAAAAATATTTGCTGAGATTTCTGGAGATTCGTAACTTTTGGAAGCATCGCAACCCCTTTCCATTAAAGTGCTTCTCGCCAGTCAGTGCTTAGGGCTACATCAAGAGGAAACAAAACATAGAGATAGAACGTGAAACTACTTTACTGTGTCAAGTTTCAAGAAGCTAGCACAAACCGTGCTGGATTTAGAGTTCCAAATACATCTATCAATATAGGAGAAAACAGAGTGAAACCTAAAAATTCAAACTGTTACTGGAAATGAACGCTTCAACATAGAAGAACGAAATTTGGGGAACCAAGTCGCCTTCGTTTACTGATCATTACCTGAAAGTATCAACCAGTTTGGGTGAAAAAATATTGGCTGAGATTTCTGGAGATTCGTAATTTTTGGAAGCTTGGCAACCCCTTTCCATGAAAGTGTTTCTCGCCTTCAGTGCTTAGGGCTACATCAAGAGGAAACAAAACGTAGAGATAGAACATGAAACTACTTTACTGTGTCAAGTTTCAAGAAGCTAGCACAAACCGTGTTGGATTTAGCGTTCCAAATACATCTATCAATATAGGAGAAAACAGAGTGATACCTAAAAATTCAAAGTGTTACTGGAAATGAACGCTTCAACATAGAAGAACGAAATTTGGGGAACCAAGTCGCCTTAGTGTACTGATCATTACCTGAAAGTATCATCCAGTTTGGGTGAAAAAATATTTACTGAGATTTCTGGAGATTCGTAATTTTTGGAAGCTTGGCAACCCCTTTCCATGAAAGTGCTTCTCGCCAGTCAGTGCTTAGGGCTACATCAAGAGGAAACAAAACATAGAGATAGAACGTGAAACTACTTTACTGTGTCAAGTTTCAAGAAGCTAGCACAAACCGTGTTGGATTTAGAGTTCCAAATACATCTATCAATATAGGAGAAAACAGAGTGAAACCTAAAAATTCAAACTGTTACTGGAAATGAACGCTTCAACATAGAAGAACGAAATTTGGGGAACCAAGTCGCCTTCGTTTACTGATCATTACCTGAAAGTATCAACCAGTTTGGGTGAAAAAATATTGGCTGAGATTTCTGGAGATTCGTAATTTTTGGAAGCTTGGCAACCCCTTTCCATGAAAGTGTTTCTCGCCTTCAGTGCTTAGGGCTACATCAAGAGGAAACAAAACGTAGAGATAGAACATGAAACTACTTTACTGTGTCAAGTTTCAAGAAGCTAGCACAAACCGTGTTGGATTTAGCGTTCCAAATACATCTATCAATATAGGAGAAAACAGAGTGATACCTAAAAATTCAAAGTGTTACTGGAAATGAACGCTTCAACATAGAAGAACGAAATTTGGGGAACCAAGTCGCCTTAGTGTACTGATCATTACCTGAAAGTATCATCCAGTTTGGGTGAAAAAATATTTACTGAGATTTCTGGAGATTCGTAATTTTTGGAAGCTTGGCAACCCCTTTCCATGAAAGTGCTTCTCGCCAGTCAGTGCTTAGGGCTACATCAAGAGGAAACAAAACATAGAGATAGAACGTGAAACTACTTTACTGTGTCAAGTTTCAAGAAGCTAGCACAAACCGTGTTGGATTTAGAGTTCCAAATACATCTATCAATATAGGAGAAAACAGAGTGAAACCTAAAAATTCAAACTGTTACTGGAAATGAACACTTCAACATAAAAGAACGAAATTTGGGGAACCAAGTCGCCTTAGTGTACTGATCATTACCTGAAAGTATCATCCAGTTTGGGTGAAAAAATATTTGCTGAGATTTCTGGAGATTCGTAATTTTTGGAAGCTTGGCAACCCCTTTCCATGAAAGTGCTTCTCGCCAGTCACTGCTTAGGGCTACATTAAGAGGAAACAAACCATAGAGATAGAACGTGAAACTACTTTACTGTGTCAAGTTTCAAGAAGCTAGCACAAACCGTGTTGGATTTAGAGTTCCAAATACATCTATCAATATAGGAGAAAACAGAGTGAAACCTAAAAATTCAAACTGTTACTGGAAATGAACGCTTCAACATAGAAGAACGAAATTTGGGGAACCAAGTCGCCTTAGTGTACTGATCATTACCTGAAAGTATCATCCAGTTTGGGTGAAAAAATATTGGCTGAGATTTCTGGAGATGCGTAATTTTTGGAAGCTTGGCAACCCCTTTCCATGAAAGTGCTTCTCGCCAGTCACTGCTTAGGGCTACATCAAGAGGAAACAAAAGATAGAGATAGAACGTGAAACTACTTTACTGTGTCAAGTTTCAAGAAGCTAGCACAAACTGTGTTGGATTTAGAGTTCCATATACATCTATCAATATAGGAGAAAACAGAGTGAAACCTAAAAATTCAAACTGTTACTGGAAATGAACGCTTCAACATAGAAGAACGAAATTTGGGGAACCAAGTCGCCTTAGTGTACTGATCATTACCTGAAAGTATCATCCAGTTTGGGTGAAAAAATATTGGCTGAGATTTCTGGAGATTCGTAATTTTTGGAAGCTTGGCAACCCCTTTCCATGAAAGTGCTTCTCGCCAGTCACTGCTTAGGGCTACATCAAGAGGAAACAAAACATAGAGATAGAACGTGAAACTACTTTACTGTGTCAAGTTTCAAGAAGCTAGCACAAACCGTGTCGGATTTAGAGTTCCAAGTACATGTATCAATATAGGAGAAAACAGAGTGATACCTAAAAATTCAAACTATTACTGGAAATGAACGCTTCAACATAGAAGAACGAAATTTGGGGAACCAAGTCGACTTAGTGTACTGATCATTACCTGAAAGTATCATCCAGTTTGGGTGAAAAAATATTTGCTGAGATTTCTGGAGATTCGTAATTTTTGGAAGCTTGGAAACACCTTTCCATTAAAGTGTTTCTCGCCAGTCACTGCTTAGGGCTACATCAAGAGGAAACAAAACATAGAGATAGAACGTGAAACTACTTTACTGTGTCAAGTTTCAAGAAGCTAGCACAAACTGTTTTGGATTTAGAGTTCCAAATACATCTATCATTATAGGAGAAAACAGAGTGAAACCTAAAAATTCAAACTGTTACTGGAAATGAACGCTTCAACATAGAAGAACGAAATTTGGGGAACCAAGTCGCCTTAGTGTACTGATCATTACCTGAAAGTATCATCCAGTTTGGGTGAAAAAATATTGGCTGAGATTTCTTGAGATTCGTAATTTTTGGAAGCTTGGCAACCTCTTTCCATGAAAGTGTTTCTCGCCTTCAGTGCTTAGGGCTACATCAAGAGGAAACAAAACATAGAGATAGAACGTAAAACTACTTTACTATGTCAAGTTTCAAGAAGCTAGCACAAACCGTGTTGGATTTAGAGTTCCAAATACGTCTATCAATATAGGAGAAAACAGAGTGAAACCTAAAAATTCAAACTGTTACTGGAAATGAACGCTTCAACATAGAAGAACGAAATTTGGGGAACCAAGTCGACTTAGTGTACTGATTATTACCTGAAAGTATCATCCAGTTTGGGTGAAAAAATATTTGCTGAGATTTCTGGAGATTCGTAATTTTTGGAAGCTTGGCAACCCTTTCCATGAAAGTGCTTCTCGCCAGTCACTGCTTAGGGCTACATTAAGAGGAAACATACCATAGAGATAGAACTTGAGACTACTTTACTGTGTCAAGTTTCAAGAAGCTAGCACAAACCGTGTTGGATTTAGAGTTCCAAATACATCTATCAATATAGGAGAAAAAAGAGTGAAACCTAAAAATTCAAACTGTTACTGGAAATGAACGCTTCAACATAGAAGAACGAAATTTGGGGAACCAAGTCGCCTTCGTGTACTGATCATTACCTGAAAGTATCATCCAGTTTGGGGTTAAAAAATATTTGCTGAGATTTCTGGAGATTCGTAACTTTTGGAAGCATCGCAACCCCTTTCCATTAAAGTGCTTCTCGCCAGTCAGTGCTTAGGGCTACATCAAGAGGAAACAAAACATAGAGATAGAACGTGAAACTACTTTACTGTGTCAAGTTTCAAGAAGCTAGCACAAACCGTGCTGGATTTAGAGTTCCAAATACATCTATCAATATAGGAGAAAACAGAGTGAAACCTAAAAATTCAAACTGTTACTGGAAATGAACGCTTCAACATAGAAGAACGAAATTTGGGGAACCAAGTCGCCTTCGTTTACTGATCATTACCTGAAAGTATCAACCAGTTTGGGTGAAAAAATATTGGCTGAGATTTCTGGAGATTCGTAATTTTTGGAAGCTTGGCAACCCCTTTCCATGAAAGTGTTTCTCGCCTTCAGTGCTTAGGGCTACATCAAGAGGAAACAAAACGTAGAGATAGAACATGAAACTACTTTACTGTGTCAAGTTTCAAGAAGCTAGCACAAACCGTGTTGGATTTAGCGTTCCAAATACATCTATCAATATAGGAGAAAACAGAGTGATACCTAAAAATTCAAAGTGTTACTGGAAATGAACGCTTCAACATAGAAGAACGAAATTTGGGGAACCAAGTCGCCTTAGTGTACTGATCATTACCTGAAAGTATCATCCAGTTTGGGTGAAAAAATATTGGCTGAGATTTCTGGAGATTCGTAATTTTTGGAAGCTTGGCAACCCCTTTCCATGAAAGTGTTTCTCGCCAGTCACTGCTTAGGGCTACATCAAGAGGAAACAAAACATAGAGATAGAACGTGAAACTACTTTACTGTGTCAAGTTTCAAGAAGCTAGCACAATCCGTGTTGGATTTAGAGTTCCAAATACATCTATCAATATAGGAGAAAACAGAGTGAAACCTAAAAATTCAAACTGTTACTGGAAATGAACGCTTCAACATAGAAGAACGAAATTTGGGGAACCAAGTCGCCTTAGTGTACTGATCATTACCTGAAAGTATCATCCAGTTTGGGTGAAAAAATATTGGCTGAGATTTCTGGAGATTCGTAATTTTTGGAAGCTTCGCAACCCCTTTCCATAAAAGTGTTTCTCGCCAGTCAGTGCTTAGGGCTACATCAAGAGGAAACAAAACATAGAGATAGAACGTGAAACTACTTCACTGTGTCAAGTTTCAAGAAGCTAGCACAAACCGTGTTGGATTTAGAGTTCCAAATACATCTATCAATATAGGAGAAAACAGAGTGAAACCTAAAAATTCAAACTGTTACTGGAAATGAATGCTTCAACATAGAAGAACGAAATTTGGGGAACCAAGTCGCCTTAGTGTATTGATCATTACCTGAAAGTATCATCCAGTTTGGGTGAAAAAATATTTACTGAGATTTCTTGAGATTTGTAATTTTTGGAAGCTTGGCAACCCCTTTCCATGAAAGTGCTTCTCGCCAGTCACTGCTTAGGGCTACATCAAGAGGAAACAAACCATAGAGATAGAACGTGAAACTACATTACTGTGTCAAGTTTCAAGAAGCTAGCACAAACCGTGTTGGATTTAGAGTTCCAAATACATCTATCAATATAGGAAAAAACAGAGTGAAACGTAAAAATTCAAACTGTTACTGGAAATGAACGCTTCAACATAGAAGAACGAAATTTGGGGAACCAAGTCGCCTTAGTGTACTGATCATTACCTGAAAGTATCATCCAGTTTGGGTGAAAAAATATTGGCTGAGATTTTTGGAGATACGTAATTTTTGGAAGCTTGGCAACCTCTTTCCATGAAAGTGTTTCTTGCCTTCAGTGCTTAGGGCTACATCAAGAGGAAACAAGACATAGAGATAGAACGTGAAACTACTTTACTATGTCAAGTTTTAGGAAGCTAGCACAAACCGTGTTGGATTTAGAGTTCCAAATACATCTATCAATATAGGAGAAAAAAGAGTGAAACCTAAAAATTCAAACTGTTACTGGAAATGAACGCTTCAACATAGAAGAACGAAATTTGGGGAACCAAGTCGCCTTCGTGTACTGATCATTACCTGAAAGTATCATCCAGTTTGGGGTTAAAAAATATTTGCTGAGATTACTGGAGATTCGTAACTTTTGGAAGCATCGCAACCCCTTTCCATGAAAGTGCTTCTCACCAGTCAGTGCTTAGGGCTACATCAAGAGGAAACAAAACATAGAGATAGAACGTGAAACTACTTTACTGTGTCAAGTTTCAAGAAGCTAGCACAAACCGTGTTGGATTTAGAGTTCCAAATACATCTATCAATATAGGAGAAAACAGAGTGAAACCTAAAAATTCAAACTGTTACTGGAAATGAACGCTTCAACATAGAAGAACGAAATTTGGGGAACCAAGTCGCCTTGATACTGATCATTACCTGAAAGTATCATCCAGTTTGGGTGAAAAAATATTGGCTGAGATTTCTGGAGATTCGTAATTTTTGGAAGCTTGGCAACCTCTTTCCATGAAAGTGTTTCTCGCCTTCAGTGCTTAGGGCTACATCAAGAGGAAACAAAACATAGAGATAGAACGTAAAACTACTTTACTATGTCAAGTTTCAAGAAGCTAGCACAAACCGTGTTGGATTTAGAGTTCCAAATACGTCTATCAATATAGGAGAAAACAGAGTGTAACCTAAAAATTCAAACTGTTACTGGAAATGAACGCTTCAACATAGAAGAACGAAATTTGGGGAACCAAGTCGACTTAGTGTACTGATTATTACCTGAAAGTATCATCCAGTTTGGGTGAAAAAATATTTGCTGAGATTTCTGGAGATTCGTAATTTTTGGAAGCTTGGCAACCCTTTCCATGAAAGTGCTTCTCGCCAGTCACTGCTTAGGGCTACATTAAGAGGAAACATACCATAGAGATAGAACTTGAGACTACTTTACTGTGTCAAGTTTCAAGAAGCTAGCACAAACCGTGTTGGATTTAGAGTTCCAAATACATCTATCAATATAGGAGAAAAAAGAGTGAAACCTAAAAATTCAAACTGTTACTGGAAATGAACGCTTCAACATAGAAGAACGAAATTTGGGGAACCAAGTCGCCTTCGTGTACTGATCATTACCTGAAAGTATCATCCAGTTTGGGGTTAAAAAATATTTGCTGAGATTTCTGGAGATTCGTAACTTTTGGAAGCATCGCAACCCCTTTCCATTAAAGTGCTTCTCGCCAGTCAGTGCTTAGGGCTACATCAAGAGGAAACAAAACATAGAGATAGAACGTGAAACTACTTTACTGTGTCAAGTTTCAAGAAGCTAGCACAAACCGTGCTGGATTTAGAGTTCCAAATACATCTATCAATATAGGAGAAAACAGAGTGAAACCTAAAAATTCAAACTGTTACTGGAAATGAACGCTTCAACATAGAAGAACGAAATTTGGGGAACCAAGTCGCCTTCGTTTACTGATCATTACCTGAAAGTATCAACCAGTTTGGGTGAAAAAATATTGGCTGAGATTTCTGGAGATTCGTAATTTTTGGAAGCTTGGCAACCCCTTTCCATGAAAGTGTTTCTCGCCTTCAGTGCTTAGGGCTACATCAAGAGGAAACAAAACGTAGAGATAGAACATGAAACTACTTTACTGTGTCAAGTTTCAAGAAGCTAGCACAAACCGTGTTGGATTTAGCGTTCCAAATACATCTATCAATATAGGAGAAAACAGAGTGATACCTAAAAATTCAAAGTGTTACTGGAAATGAACGCTTCAACATAGAAGAACGAAATTTGGGGAACCAAGTCGCCTTAGTGTACTGATCATTACCTGAAAGTATCATCCAGTTTGGGTGAAAAAATATTGGCTGAGATTTCTTGAGATTCGTAATTTTTGGAAGCTTGGCAACCCCTTTCCATGAAAGTGTTTCTCGCCAGTCACTGCTTAGGGCTACATCAAGAGGAAACAAAACATAGAGATAGAACGTGAAACTACTTTACTGTGTCAAGTTTCAAGAAGCTAGCACAATCCGTGTTGGATTTAGAGTTCCAAATACATCTATCAATATAGGAGAAAACAGAGTGAAACCTAAAAATTCAAACTGTTACTGGAAATGAACGCTTCAACATAGAAGAACGAAATTTGGGGAACCAAGTCGCCTTAGTGTACTGATCATTACCTGAAAGTATCATCCAGTTTGGGTGAAAAAATATTGGCTGAGATTTCTGGAGATTCGTAATTTTTGGAAGCTTCGCAACCCCTTTCCATAAAAGTGTTTCTCGCCAGTCAGTGCTTAGGGCTACATCAAGAGGAAACAAAACATAGAGATAGAACGTGAAACTACTTCACTGTGTCAAGTTTCAAGAAGCTAGCACAAACCGTGTTGGATTTAGAGTTCCAAATACATCTATCAATATAGGAGAAAACAGAGTGAAACCTAAAAATTCAAACTGTTACTGGAAATGAATGCTTCAACATAGAAGAACGAAATTTGGGGAACCAAGTCGCCTTAGTGTATTGATCATTGCCTGAAAGTATCATCCAGTTTGGGTGAAAAAATATTTACTGAGATTTCTTGAGATTTGTAATTTTTGGAAGCTTGGCAACCCCTTTCCATGAGAGTGCTTCTCGCCAGTCACTGCTTAGGGCTACATCAAGAGGAAACAAACCATAGAGATAGAACGTGAAACTACTTTACTGTGTCAAGTTTCAAGAAGCTAGCACAAACCGTGTTGGATTTAGAGTTCCAAATACATCTATCAATATAGGAGAAAACAGAGTGAAACGTAAAAATTCAAACTGTTACTGGAAATGAACGCTTCAACATAGAAGAACGAAATTTGGGGAACCAAGTCGCCTTAGTGTACTGATCATTACCTGAAAGTATCATCCAGTTTGGGTGAAAAAATATTGGCTGAGATTTTTGGAGATACGTAATTTTTGGAAGCTTGGCAACCTCTTTCCATGAAAGTGTTTCTTGCCTTCAGTGCTTAGGGCTACATCAAGAGGAAACAAAACATAGAGATAGAACGTGAAACTACTTTACTATGTCAAGTTTTAGGAAGCTAGCACAAACCGTGTTGGATTTAGAGTTCCAAATACATCTATCAATATAGGAGAAAAAAGAGTGAAACCTAAAAATTCAAACTGTTACTGGAAATGAACGCTTCAACATAGAAGAACGAAATTTGGGGAACCAAGTCGCCTTCGTGTACTGATCATTACCTGAAAGTATCATCCAGTTTGGGGTTAAAAAATATTTGCTGAGATTACTGGAGATTCGTAACTTTTGGAAGCATCGCAACCCCTTTCCATGAAAGTGCTTCTCACCAGTCAGTGCTTAGGGCTACATCAAGAGGAAACAAAACATAGAGATAGAACGTGAAACTACTTTACTGTGTCAAGTTTCAAGAAGCTAGCACAAACCGTGTTGGATTTAGAGTTCCAAATACATCTATCAATATAGGAGAAAACAGAGTGAAACCTAAAAATTCAAACTGTTACTGGAAATGAACGCTTCAACATAGAAGAACGAAATTTGGGGAACCAAGTCGCCTTCGTTTAATGATCATTACCTGAAAGTATCATCCAGTTTGGGTGAAAAAATATTGGCTGAGATTTCTGGAGATTCGTAATTTTTGGAAGCTTGGCAACCCCTTTCCATGAAAGTGCTTCTCGCCAGTCACTGCTTAGGGCTACATTAAGAGGAAATAAACCATAGAGATAGAACGTGAAACTACTTTACTGTGTCAAGTTTCAAGAAGCTAGCACAAACCGTGTTCGATTTAGAGTTCCAAATACATCTATCAATATAGGAGAAAAAAGAGTGAAACCTAAAAATTCAAACTGTTACTGGAAATGAACGCTTCAATATAGAAGAACGAAATTTGGGGAACCAAGTCGCCTTCGTGTACTGATCATTACCTGAAAGTGTCATCCAGTTTGTGTGAAAAAATATTTGCTGAGATTTCTGGAGATTCGTAATTTTTGGAAGCTTGGCAACCCCTTTCCATGAAAGTGCTTCTCGCCAGTCAGTGCTTAGGGCTACATCAAGAGGAAACAAAACATAGATATAGAACGTGAAACTACTTTACTGTGTCAAGTTTCAAGAAGCTAGCACAAACCGTGTTGGATTTAGAGTTCCAAATACATCTATCAATATAGGAGAAAACAGAGTGATACCTAAAAATTCAAAGTGTTAATGGAAATGAACGCTTCAACATAGAAGAACGAAATTTGGGGAACCAAGTCGACTTAGTGTACTGATCATTACCTGAAAGTATCATCCAGTTTGGGTGAAAAAATATTGGCTGAGATTTCTGGAGATTCGTAATTTTTGGAAGCTTGGCAACCCCTTTCCATGAAAGTGCTTCTCGCCAGTCACTGCTTAGGGCTACATTAAGAGGAAATAAACCATAGAGATAGAACGTGAAACTACTTTACTGTGTCAAGTTTCAAGAAGCTAGCACAAACCGTGTTGGATTTAGAGTTCCAAATACATCTATCAATATAGGAGAAAAAAGAGTGAAACCTAAAAATTCAAACTGTTACTGGAAATGAACGCTTCAATATAGAAGAACGAAATTTGGGGAACCAAGTCGCCTTAGTGTACTGATCATTACCTGAAAGTATCATCCAGTTTGGGTGAAAAAATATTTGCTGAGATTTCTGGAGATTCGTAATTTTTGGAAGCTTGGCAACCCCTTTCCATGAAAGTGCTTCTCGCCAGTCACTGCTTAGGGCTACATCAAGAGGAAACAAACCATAGAGATAGAACGTGAAACTACTTTACTGTGTCAAGTTTCAAGAAGCTAGCACAAACCGTGTTGGATTTAGAGTTCCAAATACATCTATCAATATAGGAGAAAACAGAGTGAAACCTAAAAATTCAAACTGTTACTGGAAATGAACGCTTCAACATAGAAGAACGAAATTTGGGGAACCAAGTCGCCTTCGTTTAATGATCATTACCTGAAAGTATCATCCAGTTTGGGTGAAAAAATATTGGCTTAGATTTCTGGAGATTCGTAATTTTTGCAAGCTTGGCAACCCCTTTCCATGAAAGTGCTTCTCCCCAGTCACTGCTTAGGGCTACATCAAGAGGAAACAAAACATAGAGATAGAACGTGAAACTACTTTACTGTGTCAAGTTTCAAGAAGCTAGCACAAACCGTGTTGGATTTAGAGTTCCAAATACATCTATCAATATAGGAGAAAACAGAGTGAAACCTAAAAATTCAAACTGTTACTGGAAATGAACGCTTCAACATAGAAGAACGAAATTTGGGGAACCAAGTCGCCTTAGTGTACTGATCATTACCTGAAAGTATCATCCAGTTTGGGTGAAAAAATATTGGCTGAGATTTCTGGAGATTCGTAATTTTTGGAAGCTTGGCAACCCCTTTCCATGAAAGTGCTTCTCGCCAGTCACTGCTTAGGGCTACATCAAGAGGAAACAAACCATAGAGATAGAACGTGAAACTACTTTACTGTGTCAAGTTTCAAGAAGCTAGCACAAACCGTGTTGGATTTAGAGTTCCAAATACATCTATCAATATAGGAGAAAACAGAGTGAAACCTAAAAATTCAAACTGTTACTGGAAATGAACGCTTCAACATAGAAGAACGAAATTTGGGGAACCAAGTCGCCTTCGTTTAATGATCATTACCTGAAAGTATCATCCAGTTTGGGTGAAAAAATATTGGCTGAGATTTCTGGAGATTCGTAATTTTTGGAAGCTTGGCAACCCCTTTCCATGAAAGTGCTTCTCGCCAGTCATTGCTTAGGGCTACATTAAGAGGAAATAAACCATAGAGATAGAACGTGAAACTACTTTACTGTGTCAAGTTTCAAGAAGCTAGCACAAACCGTGTTCGATTTAGAGTTCCAAATACATCTATCAATATAGGAGAAAACAGAGTGAAACCTAAAAATTCAAACTGTTACTGGAAATGAACGCTTCAATATAGAAGAACGAAATTTGGGGAACCAAGTCGCCTTCGTGTACTGATCATTACCTGAAAGTGTCATCCAGTTTGTGTGAAAAAATATTTGCTGAGATTTCTGGAGATTCGTAATTTTTGGAAGCTTGGCAACCCCTTTCCATGAAAGTGCTTCTCGCCAGTCAGTGCTTAGGGCTACATCAAGAGGAAACAAAACATAGAGATAGAACGTGAAACTACTTTACTGTGTCAAGTTTCAAGAAGCTAGCACAAACCGTGTTGGATTTACACTTCCAAATATATCTATCAATATAGGAGAAAACAGAGTGATACCTAAAAATTCAAAGTGTTACTGGAAATGAACGCTTCAACATAGAAGAACGGAATTTGGGGAACCAAGTCGCCTTAGTGTACTGATCATTACATGAAAGTATCATCCAGTTTGGGTGAAAAAATATTGGCTGAGATTTCTGGAGATTCGTAATTTTTGGAAGCTTGGCAACCCCTTTCCATGAAAGTGCTTCTTGCCAGTCACTGCTTAGGGCTACATCAAGAGGAAACAAAACATAGAGATAGAACGTGAAACTACTTTACTGTGTCAAGTTTCAAGAAGCTAGCACAAACTGTGTTGGATTTAGAGTTCCAAATACATCTATCATTATAGGAGAAAACAGAGTGAAACCTAAAAATTCAAACTGTTACTGGAAATGAACGCTTCAACATAGAAGAACGAAATTTGGGGAACCAAGTCGCCTTAGTGTACTGATCATTACCTGAAAGTATCATCCAGTTTGGGTGAAAAAATATTGGCTGAGATTTCTGGAGATTCGTAATTTTTGGAAGCTTGGCAACCCCTTTCCATGAAAGTGCTTCTCGCCAGTCACTGCTTAGGGCTACATCAAGAGGAAACAAAACATAGAGATAGAACGTGAAACTACTTTACTGTGTCAAGTTTCAAGAAGCTAGCACAAACCGTGTCGGATTTAGAGTTCCAAATACGTCTATCAATATAGGAGAAAACAGAGTGAAACCTAAATATTCAAACTGTTACTGGAAATGAACGATTCAACATAGAAGAACGAAATTTGGGGAACCAAGTCGACTTAGTGTACTGATCATTACCTGAAAGTATCATCCAGTTTGGGTGAAAAAATATTTGCTGAGATTTCTGGAGATTCGTAATTTTTGGAAGCTTGGAAACCCCTTTCCATGAAAGTGTTTCTCGCCAGTCACTGCTTAGGGCTACATCAAGAGGAAACAAAACATAGAGATAGAACGTGAAACTACTTTACTGTGTCAAGTTTCAAGAAGCTAGCACAAACCGTGTTGGATTTACACTTCCAAATATATCTATCAATATAGGAGAAAACAGAGTGATACCTAAAAATTCAAAGTGTTACTGGAAATGAACGCTTCAACATAGAAGAACGGAATTTGGGGAACCAAGTCGCCTTAGTGTACTGATCATTACATGAAAGTATCATCCAGTTTGGGTGAAAAAATATTGGCTGAGATTTCTGGAGATTCGTAATTTTTGGAAGCTTGGCAACCCCTTTCCATGAAAGTGCTTCTTGCCAGTCACTGCTTAGGGCTACATCAAGAGGAAACAAAACATAGAGATAGAACGTGAAACTACTTTACTGTGTCAAGTTTCAAGAAGCTAGCACAAACTGTGTTGGATTTAGAGTTCCAAATACATCTATCATTATAGGAGAAAACAGAGTGAAACCTAAAAATTCAAACTGTTACTGGAAATGAACGCTTCAACATAGAAGAACGAAATTTGGGGAACCAAGTCGCCTTAGTGTACTGATCATTACCTGAAAGTATCATCCAGTTTGGGTGAAAAAATATTGGCTGAGATTTCTGGAGATTCGTAATTTTTGGAAGCTTGGCAACCCCTTTCCATGAAAGTGCTTCTCGCCAGTCACTGCTTAGGGCTACATCAAGAGGAAACAAAACATAGAGATAGAACGTGAAACTACTTTACTGTGTCAAGTTTCAAGAAGCTAGCACAAACCGTGTCGGATTTAGAGTTCCAAATACGTCTATCAATATAGGAGAAAACAGAGTGAAACCTAAATATTCAAACTGTTACTGGAAATGAACGATTCAACATAGAAGAACGAAATTTGGGGAACCAAGTCGACTTAGTGTACTGATCATTACCTGAAAGTATCATCCAGTTTGGGTGAAAAAATATTTGCTGAGATTTCTGGAGATTCGTAATTTTTGGAAGCTTGGAAACCCCTTTCCATGAAAGTGTTTCTCGCCAGTCACTGCTTAGGGCTACATCAAGAGGAAACAAAACATAGAGATAGAACGTGAAACTACTTTACTGTGTCAAGTTTCAAGAAGCTAGCACAAACCGTGTTGGATTTAGAGTTCCAAATACATCTATCAATATAGGAGAAAACAGAGTGATACCTAAAAATTCAAAGTGTTACTGGAAATGAACGCTTCAACATAGAAGAACGAAATTTGGGGAACCAAGTCGCCTTAGTGTACTGATCATTACCTGAAAGTATCATCCAGTTTGGGTGAAAAAATATTGGCTGAGATTTCTGGAGATTCGTAATTTTTGGAAGCTTCGCAACCCCTTTCCATGAAAGTGTTTCTCGCAAGTCACTGCTTAGGGCTACATCAAGAGGAAACAAAACATAGAGATAGAACGTGAAACTACTTTACTGTGTCAAGTTTCAAGAAGCTAGCACAAACTGTGTTGGATTTAGAGTTCCAAATACATCTATCATTATAGGAGAAAACAGAGTGAAACCTAAAAATTCAAACTGTTACTGGAAATGAACGCTTCAACATAGAAGAACGAAATTTGGGGAACCAAGTCGCCTTAGTGTACTGATCATTACCTGAAAGTATCATCCAGTTTGGGTGAAAAAATATTGGCTGAGATTTCTGGAGATTCGTAATTTTTGGAAGCTTGGCAACCTCTTTCCATGAAAGTGTTTCTCGCCTACATTGCTTAGGGCTACATCAAGAGGAAACAAAACATAGAGATAGAACGTGAAACTACTTTACTATGTCAAGTTTCAAGAAGCTAGCACAAACCGTGTTGGATTTAGAGTTCCAAATACATCTATCAATATAGGAGAAAACAGAGTGAAACCTAAAAATTCAAACTGTTACTGGAAATGAACGCTTCAACATAGAAGAACGAAATTTGGGGAACCAAGTCGCCTTCTTTTACTGATCATTACCTGAAAGTATCATCCAGTTTGGGTGAAAAAATATTGGCTGAGATTTCTGGAGATTCGTAATTTTTGGAAGCTTGGCAACCCCTTTCCATGAAAGTGTTTCTCGCCTTCAGTGCTTAGGGCTACATCAAGAGGAAACAAAACATAGAGATAGAACGTGAAACTACTTTACTGTGTCAAGTTTCAAGAAGCTAGCACAAACTGTGTCGGATTTAGAGTTCCAAGTACATGTATCAATATAGGAGAAAACAGAGTGATACCTAAAAATTCAAACTATTACTGGAAATGAACGCTTCAACATAGAAGAACGAAATTTGGGGAACCAAGTCGCCTTAGTGTACTGATCATTACCTGAAAGTATCATCCAGTTTGGGTGAAAAAATATTGGCTGAGATTTCTGGAGATTCGTAATTTTTGGAAGCTTGGCAACCTCTTTCAATGAAACTGTTTCTCGCCTTCAGTGCTTAGGGCTATATCAAGAGGAAACAAAACATAGAGAGAGAACGTGAAACTACTTTACTGTGTCAAGTTTCAAGAAGCTAGCACAAACCGTGTTGGATTTAGAGTTCCAAATACATCTATCAATATAGGAGAAAACAGAGTGAAACCTAAAAATTCAAACTGTTACTGGAAATGAATGCTTCAACATAGAAGAACGAAATTTGGGGAACCAAGTCGCCTTCGTGTACTGATCATTACCTGAAAGTATCATCCAGTTTGGGGTTAAAAAATATTTGCTGAGATTTCTGGAGATTCGTAACTTTTGGAAGCATCGCAACCCCTTTCCATGAAAGTGCTTCTCGCCAGTCAGTGCTTAGGGCTACATCAAGAGGAAACAAAACATAGAGATAGAACGTGAAACTACTTCACTGTGTCAAGTTTCAAGAAGCTAGCACAAACCGTGTTGGATTTAGAGTTCCAAATACATCAATCAATATAGGAGAAAACAGAGTGAAACCTAAAAATTCAAACTGTTACTGGAAATGAACGCTTCAACATAGAAGAACGAAATTTGGGGAACCAAGTCGCCTTAGTGTACTGATCATTACCTGCAAGTATCATCCAGTTTGGGTGAAAAAATATTTACTGAGATTTCTGGAGATTTGTAATTTTTGGAAGCTTGGCAACCCCTTTCCATGAAAGTGCTTCTCGCCAGTCACTGCTTAGGGCTACATCAAGAGGAAACAAAACGTAGAGATAGAACATGAAACTACTTTACTGTGTCAAGTTTCAAGAAGCTAGCACAAACCGTGTTGGATTTAGCGTTCCAAATACATCTATCAATATAGGATAAAAGAGAGTGATACCTAAAAATTCAAAGTGTTACTGGAAATGAACGCTTCAACATAGAAGAACGAAATTTGGGGAACCAAGTTGCCTTCGTGTACTGATCATTACCTGAAAGTATCATCCAGTTTGGGGTTAAAAAATATTGGCTGAGATTTCTGGAGATTCGTAACTTTTGGAAGCATCGCAACCCCTTTCCATGAAAGTGCTTCTCGCCAGTCAGTGCTTAGGGCTACATCAAGAGGAAACAAAACATAGAGATAGAACGTGAAACTACTTTACTGTGTCAAGTTTCAAGAAGCTAGCACAAACCGTGTTGGATTTAGAGTTCCAAATACATCAATCAATATAGGAGAAAACAGAGTGAAACCTAAAAATTCAAACTGTTACTGGAAATGAACGCTTCAACATAGAAGAACGAAATTTGGGGAACCAAGTCGCCTTCGTTTACTGATCATTACCTGAAATTATCATCCAGTTTGGGTGAAAAAATATTGGCTGAGATTTCTGGAGATTCGTAATTTTTGGAAGCTTGGCAACCCCTTTCCATGAAAGTGCTTCTCGCCAGTCACTGCTTAGGGCTACATTAAGAGGAAACAAACCATAGAGATAGAACGTGAAACTACTTTACTGTGTAAAGTTTCAAGAAGCTAGCACAAACCGTGTTCGATTTAGAGTTCCAAATACATCTATCAATATAGGAGAAAAAAGAGTGAAACCTAAAAATTCAAACTGTTACTGGAAATGAACGCTTCAATATAGAAGAACGAAATTTGGGGAACCAAGTCGCCTTCGTGTACTGATCATTACCTGAAAGTATCATCCAGTTTGGGTGAAAAAATATTTGCTGAGATTTCTGGAGATTCGTAATTTTTGGAAGCTTGGCAACCCCTTTCCATGAAAGTGCTTCTCGCCAGTCAGTGCTTAGGGCTACATCAAGAGGAAACAAAACATAGAGATAGAACGTGAAACTACTTTACTGTGTCAAGTTTCAAGAAGCTAGCACAAACCGTGTTGGATTTAGAGTTCCAAATACATCAATCAATATAGGAGAAAACAGAGTGAAACCTAAAAATTCAAACTGTTACTGGAAATGAACGCTTCAACATAGAAGAACGAAATTTGGGGAACCAAGTCGCCTTAGTGTACTGATCATTACCTGCAAGTATCATCCAGTTTGGGTGAAAAAATATTTACTGAGATTTCTGGAGATTTGTAATTTTTGGAAGCTTGGCAACCCCTTTCCATGAAAGTGCTTCTCGCCAGTCACTGCTTAGGGCTACATCAAGAGGAAACAAAACGTAGAGATAGAACATGAAACTACTTTACTGTGTCAAGTTTCAAGAAGCTAGCACAAACCGTGTTGGATTTAGCGTTCCAAATACATCTATCAATATAGGATAAAAGAGAGTGATACCTAAAAATTCAAAGTGTTACTGGAAATGAACGCTTCAACATAGAAGAACGAAATTTGGGGAACCAAGTTGCCTTCGTGTACTGATCATTACCTGAAAGTATCATCCAGTTTGGGGTTAAAAAATATTGGCTGAGATTTCTGGAGATTCGTAACTTTTGGAAGCATCGCAACCCCTTTCCATGAAAGTGCTTCTCGCCAGTCAGTGCTTAGGGCTACATCAAGAGGAAACAAAACATAGAGATAGAACGTGAAACTACTTTACTGTGTCAAGTTTCAAGAAGCTAGCACAAACCGTGTTGGATTTAGAGTTCCAAATACATCTATCAATATAGGAGAAAACAGAGTGAAACCTAAAAATTCAAACTGTTACTGGAAATGAACGCTTCAACATAGAAGAACGAAATTTGGGGAACCAAGTCGCCTTCGTTTACTGATCATTACCTGAAAGTATCATCCAGTTTGGGTGAAAAAATATTGGCTGAGATTTCTGGAGATTCGTAATTTTTGGAAGCTTGGCAACCCCTTTCCATGAAAGTGCTTCTCGCCAGTCACTGCTTAGGGCTACATTAAGAGGAAACAAACCATAGAGATAGAACGTGAAACTACTTTACTGTGTAAAGTTTCAAGAAGCTAGCACAAACCGTGTTCGATTTAGAGTTCCAAATACATCTATCAATATAGGAGAAAAAAGAGTGAAACCTAAAAATTCAAACTGTTACTGGAAATGAACGCTTCAATATAGAAGAACGAAATTTGGGGAACCAAGTCGCCTTCGTGTACTGATCATTACCTGAAAGTATCATCCAGTTTGGGTGAAAAAATATTTGCTGAGATTTCTGGAGATTCGTAATTTTTGGAAGCTTGGCAACCCCTTTCCATGAAAGTGCTTCTCGCCAGTCAGTGCTTAGGGCTACATCAAGAGGAAACAAAACATAGAGATAGAACGTGAAACTACTTTACTGTGTCAAGTTTCAAGAAGCTAGCACAAACCGTGTTGGATTTAGAGTTCCAAATACATCTATCAATATAGGAGAAAACAGAGTGATACCTAAAAATTCAAAGTGTTACTGGAAATGAACGCTTCAACATAGAAGAACGAAATTTGGGGAACCAAGTCGCCTTAGTGTACTGATCATTACCTGAAAGTATCATCCAGTTTGGGTGAAAAAATATTGGCTGAGATTTCTGGAGATTCGTAATTTTTGGAAGCTTGGCAACCCCTTTCCATGAAAGTGTTTCTCGCCAGTCACTGCTTAGGGCTACATCAAGAGGAAACAAACCATAGAGATAGAACGTGAGACTACTTTACTGTGTCAAGTTTCAAGAAGCTAGCACAAACCGTGTTGGATTTAGAGTTCCAAATACATCTATCAATATAGGAGAAAACAGAGTGATACCTAAAAATTCAAAGTGTTACTGGAAATGAATGCTTCAACATAGAAGAACGAAATTTGGGGAACCAAGTCGCCTTAGTGTACTGATCATTACCTGAAAGTATCATCCAGTTTGGGTGAAAAAATACTGGCTGAGATTTCTGGAGATTCGTAATTTTTGGAAGCTTGGAAACCCCTTTCCATGAAAGTGTTTCTCGCCAGTCACTGCTTAAGGCTACATCAAGAGGAAACAAAACATAGAGATAGAACGTGAAACTACTTTACTGTGTCAAGTTTCAAGAAGCTAGCACAAACTGTGTTGGATTTAGAGTTCCAAATACATCTATCATTATAGGAGAAAACAGAGTGAAACCTAAAAATTCAAACTGTTACTGGAAATGAACGCTTCAACATAGAAGAACGAAATTTGGGGAACCAAGTCGCCTTAGTGTACTGATCATTACCTGAAAGTATCATCCAGTTTGGGTGAAAAAATATTGGCTGAGATTTCTGGAGATTCGTAATTTTTGGAAGCTTGGCAACCCCTTTCCATGAAAGTGTTTCTCGCCAGTCACTGCTTAGGGCTACATCAAGAGGAAACAAACCATAGAGATAGAACGTGAAACTACTTTACTGTGTAAAGTTTCAAGAAGCTAGCACAAACCGTGTCGGATTTAGAGTTCCAAGTACATGTATCAATATAGGAGAAAACAGAGTGAAACCTAAAAATTCAAACTGTTACTGGAAATGAACGCTTCAACATAGAAGAACGAAATTTGGGGAACCAAGTCGCCTTCGTTTACTGATCATTACCTGAAAGTATCATCCAGTTTGGGTGAAAAAATATTGGCTGAGATTTCTGGAGATTCGTAATTTTTGGAAGCTTGGCAACCCCTTTCCATGAAAGTGCTTCTCGCCAGTCACTGCTTAGGGCTACATTAAGAGGAAACAAACCATAGAGATAGAACGTGAAACTACTTTACTGTGTAAAGTTTCAAGAAGCTAGCACAAACCGTGTTCGATTTAGAGTTCCAAATACATCTATCAATATAGGAGAAAAAAGAGTGAAACCTAAAAATTCAAACTGTTACTGGAAATGAATGCTTCAACATAGAAGAACGAAATTTGGGGAACCAAGTCGCCTTCGTGTACTGATCATTACCTGAAAGTATCATCCAGTTTGGGTGAAAAAATATTTGCTGAGATTTCTGGAGATTCGTAATTTTTGGAAGCTTGGCAACCCCTTTCCATGAAAGTGCTTCTCGCTAGTCAGTGCTTAGGGCTACATCAAGAGGAAACAAAACATAGAGATAGAACGTGAAACTACTTTACTGTGTCAAGTTTCAAGAAGCTAGCACAAACCGTGTTGGATTTAGAGTTCCAAATACATCTATCAATATAGGAGAAAACAGAGTGATACCTAAAAATTCAAAGTGTTACTGGAAATGAACGCTTCAACATAGAAGAACGAAATTTGGGGAACCAAGTCGCCTTAGTGTACTGATCATTACCTGAAAGTATCATCCAGTTTGGGTGAAAAAATATTGGCTGAGATTTCTGGAGATTCGTAATTTTTGGAAGCTTGGCAACCCCTTTCCATGAAAGTGTTTCTCGCCAGTCACTGCTTAGGGCTACATCAAGAGGAAACAAACCATAGAGATAGAACGTGAGACTACTTTACTGTGTCAAGTTTCAAGAAGCTAGCACAAACCGTGTTGGATTTAGAGTTCCAAATACATCTATCAATATAGGAGAAAACAGAGTGATACCTAAAAATTCAAAGTGTTACTGGAAATGAATGCTTCAACATAGAAGAACGAAATTTGGGGAACCAAGTCGCCTTAGTGTACTGATCATTACCTGAAAGTATCATCCAGTTTGGGTGAAAAAATACTGGCTGAGATTTCTGGAGATTCGTAATTTTTGGAAGCTTGGAAACCCCTTTCCATGAAAGTGTTTCTCGCCAGTCACTGCTTAAGGCTACATCAAGAGGAAACAAAACATAGAGATAGAACGTGAAACTACTTTACTGTGTCAAGTTTCAAGAAGCTAGCACAAACTGTGTTGGATTTAGAGTTCCAAATACATCTATCATTATAGGAGAAAACAGAGTGAAACCTAAAAATTCAAACTGTTACTGGAAATGAACGCTTCAACATAGAAGAACGAAATTTGGGGAACCAAGTCGCCTTAGTGTACTGATCATTACCTGAAAGTATCATCCAGTTTGGGTGAAAAAATATTGGCTGAGATTTCTGGAGATTCGTAATTTTTGGAAGCTTGGCAACCCCTTTCCATGAAAGTGTTTCTCGCCAGTCACTGCTTAGGGCTACATCAAGAGGAAACAAACCATAGAGATAGAACGTGAGACTACTTTACTGTGTCAAGTTTCAAGAAGCTAGCACAAACCGTGTTGGATTTAGAGTTCCAAATACATCTATCAATATAGGAGAAAACAGAGTGATACCTAAAAATTCAAAGTGTTACTGGAAATGAATGCTTCAACATAGAAGAACGAAATTTGGGGAACCAAGTCGCCTTAGTGTACTGATCATTACCTGAAAGTATCATCCAGTTTGGGTGAAAAAATACTGGCTGAGATTTCTGGAGATTCGTAATTTTTGGAAGCTTGGAAACCCCTTTCCATGAAAGTGTTTCTCGCCAGTCACTGCTTAAGGCTACATCAAGAGGAAACAAAACATAGAGATAGAACGTGAAACTACTTTACTGTGTCAAGTTTCAAGAAGCTAGCACAAACTGTGTTGGATTTAGAGTTCCAAATACATCTATCATTATAGGAGAAAACAGAGTGAAACCTAAAAATTCAAACTGTTACTGGAAATGAACGCTTCAACATAGAAGAACGAAATTTGGGGAACCAAGTCGCCTTAGTGTACTGATCATTACCTGAAAGTATCATCCAGTTTGGGTGAAAAAATATTGGCTGAGATTTCTGGAGATTCGTAATTTTTGGAAGCTTGGCAACCTCTTTCCATGAAAGTGTTTCTCGCCTTCAGTGCTTAGGGCTACATCAAGAGGAAACAAAACATAGAGATAGAACGTGAAACTACTTTACTGTGTCAAGTTTCAAGAAGCTAGCACAAACCGTGTTGGATTTAGAGTTCCAAATACATCTATCAATATAGGAGAAAACAGAGTGAAACCTAAAAATTCAAACTGTTACTGGAAATGAACGCTTCAACATAGAAGAACGAAATTTGGGGAACCAAGTCGCCTTAGTGTACTGATTATTACCTGAAAGTATCATCCAGTTTGGGTTAAAAAATATTTGCTGAGATTTCTGGAGATTCGTAATTTTTGGAAGCTTGGCAACCCCTTTCCATGAAAGTGCTTCTCGCCAGTCACTGCTTAGGGCTACATTAAGAGGAAACAAACCATAGAGATAGAACGTGAGACTACTTTACTGTGTCAAGTTTCAAGAAGCTAGCACAAACCGTGTTGGATTTAGAGTTCCAAATACATCTATCAATATAGGAGAAAAAAGAGTGAAACCTAAAAATTCAAACTGTTACTGGAAATGAATGCTTCAACATAGAAGAACGAAATTTGGGGAACCAAGTCGCCTTCGTGTACTGATCATTACCTGAAAGTATCATCCAGTTTGGGGTTAAAAAATATTTGCTGAGATTTCTGGAGATTCGTAACTTTTGGAAGCATCGCAACCCCTTTCCATGAAAGTGCTTCTCGCCAGTCAGTGCTTAGGGCTACATCAAGAGGAAACAAAACATAGAGATAGAACGTGAAACTACTTTACTGTGTCAAGTTTCAAGAAGCTAGCACAAACCGTGTTGGATTTAGAGTTCCAAATACATCTATCAATATAGGAGAAAACAGAGTGAAACCTAAAAATTCAAACTGTTACTGGAAATGAACGCTTCAACATAGAAGAACGAAATTTGGGGAACCAAGTCGCCTTAGTGTACTGATTATTATTTGAAAGTATCATCCAGTTTGGGTGAAAAAATATTTGCTGAGATTTCTGGAGATTCGTAATTTTTGGAAGCTTGGCAACCCCTTTCCATGAAAGTGTTTCTCGCCAGTCACTGCTTAGGGCTACATCAAGAGGAAACAAAACATAGAGATACAACGTGAAACTACTTTACTGTGTCAAGTTTCAAGAAGCTAGCACAAACCGTGTTGGATTTAGAGTTCCAAATACATCTATGAATATAGGAGAAAACAGAGTGAAACCTAAAAATTCAAACTGTTACTGGAAATGAACGCTTCAACATAGAAGAACGAAATTTGGGGAACCAAGTCGCCTTAGTGTACTGATCATTACCTGCAAGTATCATCCAGTTTGGGTGAAAAAATATTGGCTGAGATTTCTGGAGATTCGTAATTTTTGGAAGCTTGGCAACCCCTTTCCATGAAAGTGTTTCTCGCCTTCACTGCTTAGGGCTACATCAAGAGGAAACAAAACATAGAGATAGATCGTGAAACTACTTTACTGTGTCAAGTTTCAAGAAGCTAGCACAATCCGTGTTGGATTTAGAGTTCCAAATACATCTATCAATATAGGAGAAAACAGAGTGAAACCTAAAAATTCAAACTGTTACTGGAAATGAACGCTTCAACATAGAAGAACGAAATTTGGGGAACAAAGTCGCCTTAGTGTACTGATCATTACCTGAAAGTATCATCCAGTTTGGGTGAAAAAATATTGGCTGAGATTTCTGGAGATTCGTAATTTTTGGAAGCTTCGCAACCACTTTCCATAAAAGTGTTTCTCGCCAGTCAGTGCTTAGGGCTACATCAAGAGGAAACAAAACATAGAGATAGAACGTGAAACTACTTCACTGTGTCAAGTTTCAAGAAGCTAGCACAAACCGTGTTGGATTTAGAGTTCCAAATACATCTATCAATATAGGAGAAAACAGAGTGAAACCTAAAAATTCAAACTGTTACTGGAAATGAACGCTTCAACATAGAAGAACGAAATTTGGGGAACCAAGTCGCCTTCGTGTACTGATCATTACCTGAAAGTATCATCCAGTTTGGGTGAAAAAATATTTGCTGAGATTTCTGGAGATTCGTAATTTTTGGAAGCTTGGAAACCCCTTTCCATGAAAGTGCTTCTCGCCAGTCACTGCTTAGGGCTACATCAAGAGGAAACAAAACATAGAGATAGAACGTGAAACTACTTTACTGTGTCAAGTTTCAAGAAGCTAGCACAAACCGTGTTGGATTTAGAGTTCCAAATACATCTATCAATATAGGAGAAAACAGACTGAAACCTAAAAATTCAAACTGTTACTGGAAATGAACGCTTCAACATAGAAGAACGAAATTTGGGGAACCAAGTCGCCTTCGTTTACTGATCATTACCTGAAAGTATCATCCAGTTTGGGTGAAAAAATATTTGCTGAGATTTCTGGAGATTCGTAATTTTTGGAAGCTTGGAAACCCCTTTCCATGAAAGTGCTTCTCGCCAGTCAGTGCTTAGGGCTACATCAAGAGGAAACAAAACATAGAGATAGAACGTGAAACTACTTTACTGTGTCAAGTTTCAAGAAGCTAGCACAAACCGTGTTGGATTTAGAGTTCCAAATATATCTATCAATATAGGAGAAAACAGAGTGAAACCTAAAAATTCAAACTGTTACTGGAAATGAACGCTTCAACATAGAAGAACGAAATTTGGGGAACCAAGTCGCCTTCGTTTACTGATCATTACCTGAAAGTATCATCCAGTTTGGGTGAAAAAATATTTGCTGAGATTTCTGGAGATTCGTAATTTTTGGAAGCTTGGCAACCCCTTTCCATGAAAGTGCTTCTCGCCAGTCACTGCTTAGGGCTACGTCAAGAGGAAACAAAACATAGAGATAGAACGTGAAACTACTTTACTGTGTCAGGTTTCAAGAAGCTAACACAAACCGTGTTGGATTTAGAGTTCCAAATACATCTATCAATATAGGAGAAAACAGAGTGATACCTAAAAATTTAAAGTGTTACTGGAAATGAACGCTTCAACATAGAAGAACGAAATTTGGGGAACCAAGTTGCCTTAGTGTACTGATCATTACCTGAAAGTATCATCCAGTTTGGGTGAAAAAATATTGGCTGAGATTTCTGGAGATTCGTAATTTTTGGAAGCTTGGCAACCCCTTTGCATGAAAGTTTTTCTCGCCAGTCACTGCTTAGGGCTACATCAAGAGGAAACAAAACATAGAGATAGAACGTGAAACTACTTTACTGTGTCAAGTTTCAAGAAGCTAGCACAAACCGTGTTGGATTTAGAGTTCCAAATACATCTATCAATATAGGAGAAAACAGAGTGATACCTAAAAATTCAAACTGTTACTGGAAATGAACGCTTCAATGTAGAAGAATGAAATTTGGGGAACCAAGTTGCCTTAGTGTACTCATCATTACCTGAAAGTATCATCCAGTTTGGGTGAAAAAATATTGGCTGAGATTTATGGAGATTCGTAATTTTTGGAAGCTTGGCAACCCCTTTGCATGAAAGAGTTTCTCGACAGTCACTGCTTAGGGCTACATCAAGAAGAAACAAAACATAGAGATAGAACGTGAAACTACTTTACTGTGTCAAGTTTCAAGAAGCTAGCACAATCCGTGTTGGATTTAGAGTTCCAAATACATCTATCAATATAGGAGAAAACAGAGTGAAACCTAAAAATTCAAACTGTTACTGGAAATGAACGCTTCAACATAGAAGAACGAAATTTGGGGAACCAAGTCGCCTTAGTGTACTGATCATTACCTGAAAGTATCATCCAGTTTGGGTGAAAAAATATTTGCTGAGATTTCTGGAGATTCGTAATTTTTGGAAGCTTGGCAACCCCTTTCCATGAAAGTGCTTCTCGCCAGTCACTGCTTAGGGCTACATTAAGAGGAAACAAACCATAGAGATAGAACGTGAGACTACTTTACTGTGTCAAGTTTCAAGAAGCTAGCAAAAACCGTGTTGGATTTAGAGTTCCAAATACATCTATCAATATAGGAGAAAAAAGAGTGAAACCTAAAAATTCAAACTGTTACTGGAAATGAACGCTTCAACATAGAAGAACGAAATTTGGGGAACCAAGTCACCTTCGTGTACTGATCATTACCTGAAAGTATCATCCAGTTTGGGTGAAAAAATACTTGCTGAGATTTCTGGAGATTCGTAATTTTTGGAAGCTTGGCAACCCCTTTCCATGAAAGTGCTTCTCGCCAGTCACTGCTTAGGGCTACATTAAGAGGAAACAAACCATAGAGATAGAACGTGAGACTACTTTACTGTGTCAAGTTTCAAGAAGCTAGCACAAACCGTGTTGGATTCAGAGTTCCAAATACATCTATCAATATAGGAGAAAAAAGAGTGAAACCTAAAAATTCAAACTGTTACTGGAAATGAATGTTTCAACATAGAAGAACGAAATTTGGGGAACCAAGTCGCCTTCGTGTACTGATCATTACCTGAAAGTATCATCCAGTTTGGGGTTAAAAAATATTTAGTGAGATTTCTGGAGATTCGTAACTTTTGGAAGCATCGCAACCCCTTTCCTTGAAAGTGCTTCTCGCCAGTCAGTGCTTAGGGCTACATCAAGAGGAAACAAAACATAGAGATAGAACGTGAAACTACTTTACTGTGTCAAGTTTCAAGAAGCTAGCACAAACCGTGCTGGATTTAGAGTTCCAAATACATCTATCAATATAGGAGAAAACAGAGTGAAACCTAAAAATTCAAACTGTTACTGGAAATGAACGCTTCAACATAGAAGAACGAAATTTGGGGAACCAAGTTGCCTTCGTTTACTGATCATTACCTGAAAGTATCAACCAGTTTGGGTGAAAAAATATTGGCTGAGATTTCTGGAGATTCGTAATTTTTGGAAGCTTGGCAACCCCTTTCCATGAAAGTGTTTCTCGCCTTCAGTGCTTAGGGCTACATCAAGAGGAAACAAAACGTAGAGATAGAACATGAAACTACTTTACTGTGTCAAGTTTCAAGAAGCTAGCACAAACCGTGTTGGATTTAGCGTTCCAAATACATCTATCAATATAGGAGAAAACAGAGTGATACCTAAAAATTCAAAGTGTTACTGGAAATGAACGCTTCAACATAGAAGAACGAAATTTGGGGAACCAAGTCGCCTTAGTGTACTGATCATTACCTGAAAGTATCATCCAGTTTGGGTGAAAAAATATTGGCTGAGATTTCTGGAGATTCGTAATTTTTGGAAGCTTGGCAACCCCTTTCCATGAAAGTGTTTCTCGCCAGTCACTGCTTAGGGCTACATCAAGAGGAAACAAAACATAGAGATAGAACGTGAAACTACTTTACTGTGTCAAGTTTCAAGAAGCTAGCACAAACCGTGTTGGATTTAGAGTTCCAAATACATCTATCAATATAGGAGAAAACAGAGTGATACCTAAAAATTCAAAGTGTTACTGGAAATGAACGCTTCAACATAGAAGAACGAAATTTGGGGAACCAAGTCGCCTTAGTGTACTGATCATTACCTGAAAGTATCATCCAGTTTGGGTGAAAAAATATTTGCTGAGATTTCTGGAGATTCGTAATTTTTGGAAGCTTGGCAACCCCTTTCCATGAAAGTGCTTCTCGCCAGTCACTGCTTAGGGCTACATTAAGAGGAAACAAACCATAGAGATAGAACGTGAGACTACTTTACTGTGTCAAGTTTCAAGAAGCTAGCACAAACCGTGTTGGATTTAGAGTTCCAAATACATCTATCAATATAGGAGAAAAAAGAGTGAAACCTAAAAATTCAAACTGTTACTGGAAATGAACGCTTCAACATAGAAGAACGAAATTTGGGGAACCAAGTCGCCTTCGTGTACTGATCATTACCTAAAAGTATCATCCAGTTTGGGGTTAAAAAATATTTGCTGAGATTTCTGGAGATTCGTATCTTTTGGAAGCATCGCAACCCCTTTCCATGAAAGTGCTTCTCGCCAGTCAGTGCTTAGGGCTACATCAAGAGGAAACAAAACAAAGAGATAGAACGTGAAACTACTTTACTGTGTCAAGTTTCAAGAAGCTAGCACAAACCGTGTTGGATTTAGAGTTCCAAATACATCTATCAATATAGGAGAAAACAGAGTGAAACCTAAAAATTCAAACTGTTACTGGAAATGAACGCTTCAACATAGAAGAACGAAATTTGGGGAACCAAGTCGCCTTCGTTTACTGATCATTACCTGAAAGTATCATCCAGTTTGGGTGAAAAAATATTTGCTGAGATTTCTGGAGATTCGTAATTTTTGGAAGCTTGGCAACCCCTTTCCATGAAAGTGCTTCTCGCCAGTCAGCGCTTAGGGAAACATCAAGAGGAAACAAAACATAGAGATAGAACGTGAAACTACTTTACTGTGTCAAGTTTCAAGAAGCTAGCACAAACCGTGTTGGATTTAGAGTTCCAAATACATCTATCAATATAGGAGAAAACAGAGTGAAACCTAAAAATTCAAACTGTTACTGGAAATGAACACTTCAACATAAAAGAACGAAATTTGGGGAACCAAGTCGCCTTAGTGTACTGATCATTACCTGAAAGTATCATCCAGTTTGGGTGAAAAAATATTTGCTGAGATTTCTGGAGATTCGTAATTTTTGGAAGCTTGGCAACCCCTTTCCATGAAAGTGCTTCTCGCCAGTCACTGCTTAGGGCTACATTAAGAGGAAACAAACCATAGAGATAGAACGTGAAACTACTTTACTGTGTCAAGTTTCAAGAAGCTAGCACAAACCGTGTTGGATTTAGAGTTCCAAATACATCTATCAATATAGGAGAAAACAGAGTGAAACCTAAAAATTCAAACTGTTACTGGAAATGAACGCTTCAACATAGAAGAACAAAATTTGGGGAACCAAGTCGCCTTAGTGTACTGATCATTACCTGAAAGTATCATCCAGTTTGGGTGAAAAAATATTGGCTGAGATTTCTGGAGATTCGTAATTTTTGGAAGCTTGGAAACCCCTTTCCATGAAAGTGTTTCTCGCCAGTCACTGCTTAGGGCTACATCAAGAGGAAACAAAACATAGAGATAGAACGTGAAACTACTTTACTGTGTCAAGTTTCAAGAAGCTAGCACAAACTGTGTTGGATTTAGAGTTCCATATACATCTATCAATATAGGAGAAAACAGAGTGAAACCTAAAAATTCAAACTGTTACTGGAAATGAACGCTTCAACATAGAAGAACGAAATTTGGGGAACCAAGTCGCCTTAGTGTACTGATCATTACCTGAAAGTATCATCCAGTTTGGGTGAAAAAATATTGGCTGAGATTTCTGGAGATTCGTAATTTTTGGAAGCTTGGCAACCCCTTTCCATGAAAGTGCTTCTCGCCAGTCACTGCTTAGGGCTACATCAAGAGGAAACAAAACATAGAGATAGAACGTGAAACTACTTTACTGTGTCAAGTTTCAAGAAGCTAGCACAAACCGTGTCGGATTTAGAGTTCCAAGTACATGTATCAATATAGGAGAAAACAGAGTGATACCTAAAAATTCAAACTATTACTGGAAATGAACGCTTCAACATAGAAGAACGAAATTTGGGGAACCAAGTCGACTTAGTGTACTGATCATTACCTGAAAGTATCATCCAGTTTGGGTGAAAAAATATTTGCTGAGATTTCTGGAGATTCGTAATTTTTGGAAGCTTGGAAACCCCTTTCCATGAAAGTGTTTCTCGCCAGTCACTGCTTAGGGCTACATCAAGAGGAAACAAAACATAGAGATAGAACGTGAAACTACTTTACTGTGTCAAGTTTCAAGAAGCTAGCACAAACTGTGTTGGATTTAGAGTTCCAAATACATCTATCATTATAGGAGAAAACAGAGTGAAACCTAAAAATTCAAACTGTTACTGGAAATGAACGCTTCAACATAGAAGAACGAAATTTGGGGAACCAAGTCGCCTTAGTGTCCTGATCATTACCTGAAAGTATCATCCAGTTTGGGTGAAAAAATATTGGCTGAGATTTCTGGAGATTCGTAATTTTTGGAAGCTTGGCAACCTCTTTCCATGAAAGTGTTTCTCGCCTTCAGTGCTTAGGGCTACATCAAGAGGAAACAAAACATAGAGATAGAACGTAAAACTACTTTACTATGTCAAGTTTCAAGAAGCTAGCACAAACCGTGTTGGATTTAGAGTTCCAAATACGTCTATCAATATAGGAGAAAACAGAGTGAAACCTAAAAATTCAAACTGTTACTGGAAATGAACGCTTCAACATAGAAGAACGAAATTTGGGGAACCAAGTCGACTTAGTGTACTGATTATTACCTGAAAGTATCATCCAGTTTGGGTGAAAAAATATTTGCTGAGATTTCTGGAGATTCGTAATTTTTGGAAGCTTGGCAACCCCTTTCCATGAAAGTGCTTCTCGCCAGTCACTGCTTAGGGCTACATTAAGAGGAAACAAACCATAGAGATAGAACTTGAGACTACTTTACTGTGTCAAGTTTCAAAAAGCTAGCACAAACCGTGTTGGATTTAGAGTTCCAAATACATCTATCAATATAGGAGAAAAAAGAGTGAAACCTAAAAATTCAAACTGTTACTGGAAATGAACGCTTCAACATAGAAGAACGAAATTTGGGGAACCAAGTCGCCTTCGTGTACTGATCATTACCTGAAAGTATCATCCAGTTTGGGGTTAAAAAATATTTGCTGAGATTTCTGGAGATTCGTAACTTTTGGAAGCATCGCAACCCCTTTCCATTAAAGTGCTTCTCGCCAGTCAGTGCTTAGGGCTACATCAAGAGGAAACAAAACATAGAGATAGAACGTGAAACTAATTTACTGTGTCAAGTTTCAAGAAGCTAGCACAAACCGTGCTGGATTTAGAGTTCCAAATACATCTATCAATATAGGAGAAAACAGAGTGAAACCTAAAAATTCAAACTGTTACTGGAAATGAACGCTTCAACATAGAAGAACGAAATTTGGGGAACCAAGTCGCCTTCGTTTACTGATCATTACCTGAAAGTATCAACCAGTTTGGGTGAAAAAATATTGGCTGAGATTTCTGGAGATTCGTAATTTTTGGAAGCTTGGCAACCCCTTTCCATGAAAGTGTTTCTCGCCTTCAGTGCTTAGGGCTACATCAAGAGGAAACAAAACGTAGAGATAGAACATGAAACTACTTTACTGTGTCAAGTTTCAAGAAGCTAGCACAAACCGTGTTGGATTTAGCGTTCCAAATACATCTATCAATATAGGAGAAAACAGAGTGATACCTAAAAATTCAAAGTGTTACTGGAAATGAACGCTTCAACATAGAAGAACGAAATTTGGGGAACCAAGTCACCTTAGTGTACTGATCATTACCTGAAAGTATCATCCAGTATGGGTGAAAAAATATTGGCTGAGATTTCTGGAGATTCGTAATTTTTGGAAGCTTGGCAACCCCTTTCCATGAAAGTGTTTCTCGCCAGTCACTGCTTAGGGCTACATCAAGAGGAAACAAAACATAGAGATAGAACGTGAAACTACTTTACTGTGTCAAGTTTCAAGAAGCTAGCAAAATCCGTGTTGGATTTAGAGTTCCAAATACATCTATCAATATAGGAGAAAACAGAGTGAAACCTAAAAATTCAAACTGTTACTGGAAATGAACGCTTCAACATAGAAGAACGAAATTTGGGGAACCAAGTCGCCTTCGTGTACTGATCATTACCTGAAAGTATCATCCAGTTTGGGGTTAAAAAATATTTGCTGAGATTTCTGGAGATTCGTAACTTTTGGAAGCATCGCAACCCCTTTCCATTAAAGTGCTTCTCGCCAGTCAGTGCTTAGGGCTACATCAAGAGGAAACAAAACATAGAGATAGAACGTGAAACTAATTTACTGTGTCAAGTTTCAAGAAGCTAGCACAAACCGTGCTGGATTTAGAGTTCCAAATACATCTATCAATATAGGAGAAAACAGAGTGAAACCTAAAAATTCAAACTGTTACTGGAAATGAACGCTTCAACATAGAAGAACGAAATTTGGGGAACCAAGTCGCCTTCTTTTACTGATCATTACCTGAAAGTATCAACCAGTTTGGGTGAAAAAATATTGGCTGAGATTTCTGGAGATTCGTAATTTTTGGAAGCTTGGCAACCCCTTTCCATGAAAGTGTTTCTCGCCTTCAGTGCTTAGGGCTACATCAAGAGGAAACAAAACGTAGAGATAGAACATGAAACTACTTTACTGTGTCAAGTTTCAAGAAGCTAGCACAAACCGTGTTGGATTTAGCGTTCCAAATACATCTATCAATATAGGAGAAAACAGAGTGATACCTAAAAATTCAAAGTGTTACTGGAAATGAACGCTTCAACATAGAAGAACGAAATTTGGGGAACCAAGTCGCCTTAGTGTACTGATCATTACCTGAAAGTATCATCCAGTATGGGTGAAAAAATATTGGCTGAGATTTCTGGAGATTCGTAATTTTTGGAAGCTTGGCAACCCCTTTCCATGAAAGTGTTTCTCGCCAGTCACTGCTTAGGGCTACATCAAGAGGAAACAAAACATAGAGATAGAACGTGAAACTACTTTACTGTGTCAAGTTTCAAGAAGCTAGCACAATCCGTGTTGGATTTAGAGTTCCAAATACATCTATCAATATAGGAGAAAACAGAGTGAAACCTAAAAATTCAAACTGTTACTGGAAATGAACGCTTCAACATAGAAGAACGAAATTTGGGGAACCAAGTCGCCTTAGTGTACTGATCATTACCTGAAAGTATCATCCAGTTTGGGTGAAAAAATGTTGGCTGAGATTTCTGGAGATTCGTAATTTTTGGAAGCTTCGCAACCCCTTTCCATAAAAGTGTTTCTCGCCAGTCAGTGCTTAGGGCTACATCAAGAGGAAACAAAACATAGAGATAGAACGTGAAACTACTTTACTGTGTCAAGTTTCAAGAAGCTAGCACAAACCGTGTTGGATTTAGAGTTCCAAATACATCTATCAATATAGGAGAAAACAGAGTGAAACCTAAAAATTCAAACTGTTACTGGAAATGAATGCTTCAACATAGAAGAACGAAATTTGGGGAACCAAGTCGCCTTAGTGTATTGATCATTACCTGAAAGTATCATCCAGTTTGGGTGAAAAAATATTTACTGAGATTTCTTGAGATTTGTAATTTTAGGAAGCTTGGCAACCCCTTTCCATGAAAGTGCTTCTCGCCAGTCACTGCTTAGGGCTACATCAAGAGGAAACAAACCATAGAGATAGAACGTGAAACTACTTTACTGTGTCAAGTTTCAAGAAGCTAGCACAAACCGTGTTGGATTTAGAGTTCCAAATACATCTATCAATATAGGAGAAAACAGAGTGAAACCTAAAAATTCAAACTGTTACTGGAAATGAACGCTTCAACATAGAAGAACGAAATTTGGGGAACCAAGTCGCCTTAGTGTACTGATCATTACCTGAAAGTATCATCCAGTTTGGGTGAAAAAATATTGGCTGAGATTTTTGGAGATACGTAATTTTTGGAAGCTTGGCAACCTCTTTCCATGAAAGTGTTTCTTGCCTTCAGTGCTTAGGGCTACATCAAGAGGAAACAAAACATAGAGATAGAACGTGAAACTACTTTACTATGTCAAGTTTTAGGAAGCTAGCACAAACCGTGTTGGATTTAGAGTTCCAAATACATCTATCAATATAGGAGAAAAAAGAGTGAAACCTAAAAATTCAAACTGTTACTGGAAATGAACGCTTCAACATAGAAGAACGAAATTTGGGGAACCAAGTTGCCTTCGTGTACTGATCATTACCTGAAAGTATCATCCAGTTTGGGGTTAAAAAATATTTGCTGAGATTTCTGGAGATTCGTAACTTTTGGAAGCATCGCAACCCCTTTCCATGAAAGTGCTTCTCACCAGTCAGTGCTTAGGGCTACATCAAGAGGAAACAAAACATAGAGATAGAACGTGAAACTACTTTACTGTGTCAAGTTTCAAGAAGCTAGCACAAACCGTGTTGGATTTAGAGTTCCAAATACATCTATCAATATAGGAGAAAACAGAGTGAAACCTAAAAATTCAAACTGTTACTGGAAATGAATGCTTCAACATAGAAGAACGAAATTTGGGGAACCAAGTCGCCTTCGTTTAATGATCATTACCTGAAAGTATCATCCAGTTTGGGTGAAAAAATATTGGCTGAGATTTCTGGAGATTCGTAATTTTTGGAAGCTTGGCAACCCCTTTCCATGAAAGTGCTTCTCGCCAGTCACTGCTTAGGGCTACATTAAGAGGAAATAAACCATAGAGATAGAACGTGAAACTACTTTACTGTGTCAAGTTTCAAGAAGCTAGCACAAACCGTGTTGGATTTAGAGTTCCAAATACATCTATCAATATAGGAGAAAAAAGAGTGAAACCTAAAAATTCAAACTGTTACTGGAAATGAACGCTTCAATATAGAAGAACGAAATTTGGGGAACCAAGTCGCCTTCGTGTACTGATCATTACCTGAAAGTGTCATCCAGTTTGTGTGAAAAAATATTTGCTGAGATTTCTGGAGATTCGTAATTTTTGGAAGCTTGGCAACCCCTTTCCATGAAAGTGCTTCTCGCCAGTCAGTGCTTAGGGCTACATCAAGAGGAAACAAAACATAGAGATAGAACGTGAAACTACTTTACTGTGTCAAGTTTCAAGAAGCTAGCACAAACCGTGTTGGATTTAGAGTTCCAAATACATCTATCAATATAGGAGAAAACAGAGTGATACCTAAAAATTCAAAGTGTTACTGGAAATGAACGCTTCAACATAGAAGAACGAAATTTGGGGAACCAAGTCGCCTTAGTGTACTGATCATTACCTGAAAGTATCATCCAGTTTGGGTGAAAAAATATTGGCTGAGATTTCTGGAGATTCGTAATTTTTGGAAGCTTGGCAACCCCTTTCCATGAAAGTGTTTCTCGCCAGTCACTGCTTAGGGCTACATCAAGAGGAAACAAACCATAGAGATAGAACGTGAAACTACTTTACTGTGTCAAGTTTCAAGAAGCTAGCACAAACCGTGTTGGATTTAGAGTTCCAAATACATCTATCAATATAGGAGAAAACAGAGTGAAACGTAAAAATTCAAACTGTTACTGGAAATGAACGCTTCAACATAGAAGAACGAAATTTGGGGAACCAAGTCGCCTTAGTGTACTGATCATTACCTGAAAGTATCATCCAGTTTGGGTGAAAAAATATTGGCTGAGATTTTTGGAGATACGTAATTTTTGGAAGCTTGGCAACCTCTTTCCATGAAAGTGTTTCTTGCCTTCAGTGCTTAGGGCTACATCAAGAGGAAACAAAACATAGAGATAGAACGTGAAACTACTTTACTATGTCAAGTTTTAGGAAGCTAGCACAAACCGTGTTGGATTTAGAGTTCCAAATACATCTATCAATATAGGAGAAAAAAGAGTGAAACCTAAAAATTCAAACTGTTACTGGAAATGAACGCTTCAACATAGAAGAACGAAATTTGGGGAACCAAGTCGCCTTCGTGTACTGATCATTACCTGAAAGTATCATCCAGTTTGGGGTTAAAAAATATTTGCTGAGATTTCTGGAGATTCGTAACTTTTGGAAGCATCGCAACCCCTTTCCATGAAAGTGCTTCTCACCAGTCAGTGCTTAGGGCTACATCAAGAGGAAACAAAACATAGAGATAGAACGTGAAACTACTTTACTGTGTCAAGTTTCAAGAAGCTAGCACAAACCGTGTTGGATTTAGAGTTCCAAATACATCTATCAATATAGGAGAAAACAGAGTGAAACCTAAAAATTCAAACTGTTACTGGAAATGAACGCTTCAACATAGAAGAACGAAATTTGGGGAACCAAGTCGCCTTCGTTTAATGATCATTACCTGAAAGTATCATCCAGTTTGGGTGAAAAAATATTGGCTGAGATTTCTGGAGATTCGTAATTTTTGGAAGCTTGGCAACCCCTTTCCATGAAAGTGCTTCTCGCCAGTCACTGCTTAGGGCTACATTAAGAGGAAATAAACCATAGAGATAGAACGTGAAACTACTTTACTGTGTCAAGTTTCAAGAAGCTAGCACAAACCGTGTTGGATTTAGAGTTCCAAATACATCTATCAATATAGGAGAAAAAAGAGTGAAACCTAAAAATTCAAACTGTTACTGGAAATGAACGCTTCAATATAGAAGAACGAAATTTGGGGAACCAAGTCGCCTTCGTGTACTGATCATTACCTGAAAGTGTCATCCATTTTGTGTGAAAAAATATTTGCTGAGATTTCTGGAGATTCGTAATTTTTGGAAGCTTGGCAACCCCTTTCCATGAAAGTGCTTCTCGCCAGTCAGTGCTTAGGGCTACATCAAGAGGAAACAAAACATAGAGATAGAACGTGAAACTACTTTACTGTGTCAAGTTTCAAGAAGCTAGCACAAACCGTGTTGGATTTAGAGTTCCAAATACATCTATCAATATAGGAGAAAACAGAGTGATACCTAAAAATTCAAAGTGTTACTGGAAATGAACGCTTCAACATAGAAGAACGAAATTTGGGGAACCAAGTCGCCTTAGTGTACTGATCATTACCTGAAAGTATCATCCAGTTTGGGTGAAAAAATATTGGCTGAGATTACTGGAGATTCGTAATTTTTGGAAGCTTGGAAACCCCTTTCCATGAAAGTGTTTCTCGCCAGTCACTGCTTAGGGCTACATCAAGAGGAAACAAAACATAGAGATAGAACGTGAAACTACTTTACTGTGTCAAGTTTCAAGAAGCTAGCACAAACTGTGTTGGATTTAGAGTTCCAAATACATCTATCATTATAGGAGAAAACAGAGTGAAACCTAAAAATTCAAACTGTTACTGGAAATGAACGCTTCAACATAGAAGAACGAAATTTGGGGAACCAAGTCGCCTTAGTGTACTGATCATTACCTGAAAGTATCATCCAGTTTGGGTGAAAAAATATTGGCTGAGATTTCTGGAGATTCGTAATTTTTGGAAGCTTGGCAACCTCTTTCCATGAAAGTGTTTCTCGCCTTCAGTGCTTAGGGCTACATCAAGAGGAAACAAAAAATAGAGATAGAACGTGAAACTACTTTACTATGTCAAGTTTCAAGAAGCTAGCACAAACCGTGTTGGATTTAGAGTTCCAAATACATCTATCAATATAGGAGAAAACAGAGTGAAACCTAAAAATTCAAACTGTTACTGGAAATGAACGCTTCAACATAGAAGAACGAAATTTGGGGAACCAAGTCGCCTTAGTGTACTGATTATTACCTGAAAGTATCATCCAGTTTGGGTGAAAAAATATTTGCTGAGATTTCTGGAGATTCGTAATTTTTGGAAGCTTGGCAACCCCTTTCCATGGAAGTGCTTCTCGCCAGTCACTGCTTAGGGCTGCATTAAGAGGAAACAAACCATAGAGATAGAACGTGAGACTACTTTACTGTGTCAAGTTTCAAGAAGCTAGCACAAACCGTGTTGGATTTAGAGTTCCAAATACATCTATCAATATAGGAGAAAAAAGAGTGAAACCTAAAAATTCAAACTGTTACTGGAAATGAATGCTTCAACATAGAAGAACGAAATTTGGGGAACCAAGTCGCCTTCGTTTACTGATCATTACCTGAAAGTATCATCCAGTTTGGGTGAAAAAATATTGGCTGAGATTTCTTGAGATTCGTAATTTTTGGAAGCTTGGTAACCTCTTTCCATGAAAGTGTTTGTCGCCTTCAGTGCTTAGGGCTACATCAAGAGGAAACAAACCATAGAGATAGAACATGAAACTACTTTACTGTGTCAAGTTTCAAGAAGCTAGCACAAACCGTGTCGGATTTAGAGTTCCAAGTACATGTATCAATATAGGAGAAAACAGAGTGATACCTAAAAATTCAAACTATTACTGGAAATGAACGCTTCAACATAGAAGAACGAAATTTGGGGAACCAAGTCGCCTTAGTGTACTGATCATTACCTGAAAGTATCATCCAGTTTGGGTGAAAAAATATTTGCTGAGATTTCTGGAGATTCGTAATTTTTGGAAGCTTGGCAACCCCTTTCCATGAAAGTGCTTCTCGCCAGTCACTGCTTAGGGCTACATCAAGAGGAAACAAACCATAGAGATAGAACGTGAAACTACTTTACTGTGTCAAGTTTCAAGAAGCTAGCACAAACCGTGTTGGATTTAGAGTTCCAAATACATCTATCAATATAGGAGAAAACAGAGTGAAACCTAAAAATTCAAACTGTTACTGGAAATGAACGCTTCAACATAGAAGAACGAAATTTGGGGAACCAAGTCGCCTTCGTTTAATGATCATTACCTGAAAGTATCATCCAGTTTGGGTGAAAAAATATTGGCTGAGATTTCTGGAGATTCGTAATTTTTGCAAGCTTGGCAACCCCTTTCCATGAAAGTGCTTCTCCCCAGTCACTTCTTAGGGCTACATCAAGAGGAAACAAAACATAGAGATAGAACGTGAAACTACTTTACTGTGTCAAGTTTCAAGAAGCTAGCACAAACCGTGTTGGATTTAGAGTTCCAAATACATCTATCAATATAGGAGAAAACAGAGTGAAACCTAAAAATTCAAACTGTTACTGGAAATGAACGCTTCAACATAGAAGAACGAAATTTGGGGAACCAAGTCGCCTTAGTGTACTGATCATTACCTGAAAGTATCATCCAGTTTGGGTGAAAAAATATTGGCTGAGATTTCTGGAGATTCGTAATTTTTGGAAGCTTCGCAACCCCTTTCCATAAAAGTGTTTCTCGCCAGTCAGTGCTTAGGGCTACATCAAGAGGAAACAAAACATAGAGATAGAACGTGAAACTACTTCACTGTGTCAAGTTTCAAGAAGCTAGCACAAACCGTGTTGGATTTAGAGTTCCAAGTACATCTATCAATATAGGAGAAAACAGAGTGAAACCTAAAAATTCAAACTGTTACTGGAAATGAACGCTTCAACATAGAAGAACGAAATTTGGGGAACCAAGTCGCCTTAGTGTACTGATCATTACCTGAAAGTATTTTCCAGTTTGGGTGAAAAAATATTTACTGAGATTTCTGGAGATTCGTAATTTTTGGAAGCTTGGCAACCCCTTTCCATGAAAGTGCTTCTCGCCAGTCACTGCTTAGGGCTACATCAAGAGGAAACAAACCATAGAGATAGAACGTGAAACTACTTTACTGTGTCAAGTTTCAAGAAGCTAGCACAAACCGTGTTGGATTTAGAGTTCCAAATACATCTATCAATATAGGAGAAAACAGAGTGAAACCTAAAAATTCAAACTGTTACTGGAAATGAACGCTTCAACATAGAAGAACGAAATTTGGGGAACCAAGTCGCCTTCGTTTAATGATCATTACCTGAAAGTATCATCCAATTTGGGTGAAAAAATATTGGCTGAGATTTCTGGAGATTCGTAATTTTTGGAAGCTTGGCAACCCCTTTCCATGAAAGTGCTTCTCGCCAGTCACTGCTTAGGGCTACATTAAGAGGAAATAAACCATAGAGATAGAACGTGAAACTACTTTACTGTGTCAAGTTTCAAGAAGCTAGCACAAACCGTGTTCGATTTAGAGTTCCAAATACATCTATCAATATAGGAGAAAAGAGAGTGAAACCTAAAAATTCAAACTGTTACTGGAAATGAACGCTTCAATATAGAAGAACGAAATTTGGGGAACCAAGTCGCCTTCGTGTACTGATCATTACCTGAAAGTATCATCCAGTTTGGGTGAAAAAATATTTGCTGAGATTTCTGGAGATTCGTAATTTTTGGAAGCTTGGCAACCCCTTTCCATGAAAGTGCTTCTCGCCATTCAGTGCTTAGGGCTACATCAAGAGGAAGCAAAACATAGAGATAGAACGTGAAACTACTTTACTGTGTCAAGTTTCAAGAAGCTAGCACAAACCGTGTTGGATTTACAGTTCCAAATATATCTATCAATATAGGAGAAAACAGAGTGATACCTAAAAATTCAAAGTGTTACTGGAAATGAACGCTTCAACATAGAAGAACGAAATTTGGGGAACCAAGTCGCCTTAGTGTACTGATCATTACCTGAAAGTATCATCCAGTTTGGGTGAAAAAATATTGGCTGAGATTTCTGGAGATTCGTAATTTTTGGAAGCTTGGCAACCCCTTTCCATGAAAGTGCTTCTTGCCAGTCACTGCTTAGGGCTACATCAAGAGGAAACAAAACATAGAGATAGAACGTGAAACTACTTTACTGTGTCAAGTTTCAAGAAGCTAGCACAAACTGTGTTGGATTTAGAGTTCCAAATACATCTATCATTATAGGAGAAAACAGAGTGAAACCTAAAAATTCAAACTGTTACTGGAAATGAACGCTTCAACATAGAAGAACGAAATTTGGGGAACCAAGTCGCCTTAGTGTACTGATCATTACCTGAAAGTATCATCCAGTTTGGGTGAAAAAATATTGGCTGAGATTTCTGGAGATTCGTAATTTTTGGAAGCTTGGCAACCCCTTTCCATGAAAGTGCTTCTCGCCAGTCACTGCTTAGGGCTACATCAAGAGGAAACAAAACATAGAGATAGAACGTGAAACTACTTTACTGTGTCAAGTTTCAAGAAGCTAGCACAAACCGTGTCGGATTTAGAGTTCCAAGTACATGTATCAATATAGGAGAAAACAGAGTGATACCTAAAAATTCAAACTATTACTGGAAATGAACGCTTCAACATAGAAGAACGAAATTTGGGGAACCAAGTCGACTTAGTGTACTGATCATTACCTGAAAGTATCATCCAGTTTGGGTGAAAAAATATTTGCTGAGATTTCTGGAGATTCGTAATTTTTGGAAGCTTGGAAACCCCTTTCCATGAAAGTGTTTCTCGCCAGTCACTGCTTAGGGCTACATCAAGAGGAAACAAAACATAGAGATAGAACGTGAAACTACTTTACTGTGTCAAGTTTCAAGAAGCTAGCACAAACCGTGTTGGATTTAGAGTTCCAAATACATCTATCAATATAGGAGAAAACAGAGTGATACCTAAAAATTCAAAGTGTTACTGGAAATGAACGCTTCAACATAGAAGAACGAAATTTGGGGAACCAAGTCGCCTTAGTGTACTGATCATTACCTGAAAGTATCATCCAGTTTGGGTGAAAAAATATTGGCTGAGATTTCTGGAGATTCGTAATTTTTGGAAGCTTCGCAACCCCTTTCCATGAAAGTGCTTCTCGCCATTCAGTGCTTAGGGCTACATCAAGAGGAAGCAAAACATAGAGATAGAACGTGAAACTACTTTACTGTGTCAAGTTTCAAGAAGCTAGCACAAACCGTGTTGGATTTACAGTTCCAAATATATCTATCAATATAGGAGAAAACAGAGTGATACCTAAAAATTCAAAGTGTTACTGGAAATGAACGCTTCAACATAGAAGAACGAAATTTGGGGAACCAAGTCGCCTTAGTGTACTGATCATTACCTGAAAGTATCATCCAGTTTGGGTGAAAAAATATTGGCTGAGATTTCTGGAGATTCGTAATTTTTGGAAGCTTGGCAACCCCTTTCCATGAAAGTGCTTCTTGCCAGTCACTGCTTAGGGCTACATCAAGAGGAAACAAAACATAGAGATAGAACGTGAAACTACTTTACTGTGTCAAGTTTCAAGAAGCTAGCACAAACTGTGTTGGATTTAGAGTTCCAAATACATCTATCATTATAGGAGAAAACAGAGTGAAACCTAAAAATTCAAACTGTTACTGGAAATGAACGCTTCAACATAGAAGAACGAAATTTGGGGAACCAAGTCGCCTTAGTGTACTGATCATTACCTGAAAGTATCATCCAGTTTGGGTGAAAAAATATTGGCTGAGATTTCTGGAGATTCGTAATTTTTGGAAGCTTGGCAACCCCTTTCCATGAAAGTGCTTCTCGCCAGTCACTGCTTAGGGCTACATCAAGAGGAAACAAAACATAGAGATAGAACGTGAAACTACTTTACTGTGTCAAGTTTCAAGAAGCTAGCACAAACCGTGTCGGATTTAGAGTTCCAAGTACATGTATCAATATAGGAGAAAACAGAGTGATACCTAAAAATTCAAACTATTACTGGAAATGAACGCTTCAACATAGAAGAACGAAATTTGGGGAACCAAGTCGACTTAGTGTACTGATCATTACCTGAAAGTATCATCCAGTTTGGGTGAAAAAATATTTGCTGAGATTTCTGGAGATTCGTAATTTTTGGAAGCTTGGAAACCCCTTTCCATGAAAGTGTTTCTCGCCAGTCACTGCTTAGGGCTACATCAAGAGGAAACAAAACATAGAGATAGAACGTGAAACTACTTTACTGTGTCAAGTTTCAAGAAGCTAGCACAAACCGTGTTGGATTTAGAGTTCCAAATACATCTATCAATATAGGAGAAAACAGAGTGATACCTAAAAATTCAAAGTGTTACTGGAAATGAACGCTTCAACATAGAAGAACGAAATTTGGGGAACCAAGTTGCCTTAGTGTACTGATCATTACCTGAAAGTATCATCCAGTTTGGGTGAAAAAATATTGGCTGAGATTTCTGGAGATTCGTAATTTTTGGAAGCTTCGCAACCCCTTTCCATGAAAGTGTTTCTCGCCAGTCACTGCTTAGGGCTACATCAAGAGGAAACAAAACATAGAGATAGAACGTGAAACTACTTTACTGTGTCAAGTTTCAAGAAGCTAGCACAAACTGTGTTGGATTTAGAGTTCCAAATACATCTATCATTATAGGAGAAAACAGAGTGAAACCTAAAAATTCAAACTGTTACTGGAAATGAACGCTTCAACATAGAAGAACGAAATTTGGGGAACCAAGTCGCCTTAGTGTACTGATCATTACCTGAAAGTATCATCCAGTTTGGGTGAAAAAATATTGGCTGAGATTTCTGGAGATTCGTAATTTTTGGAAGCTTGGCAACCTCTTTCCATGAAAGTGTTTCTCGCCTACAGTGCTTAGGGCTACATCAAGAGGAAACAAAACATAGAGATAGAACGTGAAACTACTTTACTATGTCAAGTTTCAAGAAGCTAGCACAAACCGTGTTGGATTTAGAGTTCCAAATACATCTATCAATATAGGAGAAAACAGAGTGAAACCTAAAAATTCAAACTGTTACTGGAAATGAACGCTTCAACATAGAAGAACGAAATTTGGGGAACCAAGTCGCCTTAGTGTACTGATTATTACCTGAAAGTATCATCCAGTTTGGGTGAAAAAATATTTGCTGAGATTTCTGGAGATTCGTAATTTTTGGAAGCTTGGCAACCCCTTTCCATGAAAGTGCTTCTCGCCAGTCACTGCTTAGGGCTACATTAAGAGGAAACAAACCATAGAGATAGAACGTGAGACTACTTTACTGTGTCAAGGTTCAAGAACCTAGCACAAACCGTGTTGGATTTAGAGTTCCAAATACATCTATCAATATAGGAGAAAAAAGAGTGAAACCTAAAAATTCAAACTGTTACTGGAAATGAATGCTTCAACATAGAAGAACGAAATTTGGGGAACCAAGTCGCCTTCGTGTACTGATCATTACCTGAAAGTATCATCCAGTTTGGGGTTAAAAAATATTTGCTGAGATTTCTGGAGATTCGTAACTTTTGGAAGCATCGCAACCCCTTTCCGTGAAAGTGCTTCTCGCCAGTCAGTGCTTAGGGCTACATCAAGAGGAAACAAAACATAGAGATAGAACGTGAAACTACTTTACTGTGTCAAGTTTCAAGAAGCTAGCACAAACCGTGCTGGATTTAGAGTTCCAAATACATCTATCAATATAGGAGAAAACAGAGTGAAACCTAAAAATTCAAACTGTTACTGGAAATGAACGCTTCAACATAGAAGAACGAAATTTGGGGAACCAAGTCGCCTTCGTTTACTGATCATTACCTGAAAGTATCAACCAGTTTGGGTGAAAAAATATTGGATGAGATTTCTGGAGATTCGTAATTTTTGGAAGCTTGGCAACCCCTTTCCATGAAAGGGTTTCTCGCCTTCAGTGCTTAGGGCTACATCAAGAGGAAACAAAACATAGAGATAGAACATGAAATTACTTTACTGTGTCAAGTTTCAAGAAGCTAGCACAAACCGTGTTGGATTTAGAGTTCCAAATACATCTATCAATATAGGAGAAAACAGAGTGATACCTAAAAATTCAAACTGTTACTGGAAATGAACGCTTCAACATAGAAGAACGAAATTTGGGGAACCAAGTCGCCTTAGTGTACTGATCATTACCTGAAAGTATCATCCAGTTTGGGCGAAAAAATATTGGCTGAGATTTCTGGAGATACGTAATTTTTGGAAGCTTGGCAACCTCTTTCCATGAAAGTGTTTCTCGCATTCAGTGCTTAGGGCTACATCAAGAGGAAACAAAACATAGAGATAGAACGTGAAACTACTTTACTATGTCAAGTTTTAGGAAGCTAGCACAAACCGTGTTGGATTTAGAGTTCCAAATACATCTATCAATATAGGAGAAAAAAGAGTGAAACCTAAAAATTCAAACTGTTACTGGAAATGAACGCTTCAACATAGAAGAACGAAATTTGGGGAACCAAGTCGCCTTCATGTACTGATCATTACCTGAAAGTATCATCCAGTTTGGGGTTAAAAAATATTTGCTGAGATTTCTGGAGATTCGTAACTTTTGGAAGCATCGCAACCCCTTTCCATGAAAGTGCTTCTCACCAGTCACTGCTTAGGGCTACATCAAGAGGAAACAAAACATAGAGATACAACGTGAAACTAGTTTACTGTGTCAGGTTTCAAGAAGCTAGCACAAACCGTGTTGGATTTAGAGTTCCAAATACATCTATCAATATAAGAGAAAACAGAGTGAAACCTAAAAATTCAAACTGTTACTGGAAATGAACGCTTCAACATAGAAGAACGAAATTTGGGGAACCAAGTCGCCTTAGTGTACTGATCATTACCTGAAAGTATCATCCAGTTTGGGTGAAAAAATATTGGCTGAGATTTCTGGAGATTCGTAATTTTTGGAAGCTTCGCAACCCCTTTCCATAAAAGTGTTTCTCGCCAGTCAGTGCTTAGGGCTACATCAAGAGGAAACAAAACATAGAGATAGAACGTGAAACTACTTCACTGTGTCAAGTTTCAAGAAGCTAGCACAAACCGTGTTGGATTTAGAGTTCCAAATACATCTATCAATATAGGAGAAAACAGAGTGAAACCTAAAAATTCAAACTGTTACTGGAAATGAACGCTTCAACATAGAAGAACGAAATTTGGGGAACCAAGTCGCCTTAGTGTACTGATCATTACCTGAAAGTATTTTCCAGTTTGGGTGAAAAAATATTTACTGAGATTTCTGGAGATTCGTAATTTTTGGAAGCTTGGCAATCCCTTTCCATGAAAGTGCTTCTCGCCAGTCACTGCTTAGGGCTACATCAAGAGGAAACAAACCATAGAGATAGAACGTGAAACTACTTTACTGTGTCAAGTTTCAAGAAGCTAGCACAAACCGTGTTGTATTTAGAGTTCCGAATACATCTATCAATATAGGAGAAAACAGAGTGAAACCTAAAAATTCAAACTCTTACTGGAAATCAACGCTTCAACATAGAAGAACGAAATTTGGGGAACCAAGTCGCCTTAGTGTACTGATCATTACCTGAAAGTATCATCCAGTTTGGGTGAAAAAATATTGGCTGAGATTTCTGGAGATACGTAATTTTTGGAAGCTTGGCAACCTCTTTCCATGAAAGTGTTTCTCGCCTTCAGTGCTTAGGGCTACATCAAGAGGAAACAAAACATAGAGATAGAACGTGAAACTACTTTACTATGTCAAGTTTTAGGAAGCTAGCACAAACCGTGTTGGATTTAGAGTTCCAAATACATCTATCAATATAGGAGAAAAAAGAGTGAAACCTAAAAATTCAAACTGTTACTGGAAATGAACGCTTCAACATAGAAGAACGAAATTTGGGGAACCAAGTCGCCTTCGTGTACTGATCATTACCTGAAAGTATCATCCAGTTTGGGGTTAAAAAATATTTGCTGAGATTTCTGGAGATTCGTAACTTTTGGAAGCATCGCAACCCCTTTCCATGAAAGTGCTTCTCGCCAGTCAGTGCTTAGGGCTACATCAAGAGGAAACAAAACATAGAGATAGAACGTGAAACTACTTTACTGTGTCAAGTTTCAAGAAGCTAGCACAAACCGTGTTGGATTTAGAGTTCCAAATACATCTATCAATATAGGAGAAAACAGAGTGAAACCTAAAAATTCAAACTGTTACTGGAAATGAACGCTTCAACATAGAAGAACGAAATTTGGGGAACCAAGTCGCCTTCGTTTACTGATCATTACCTGAAAGTATCATCCAGTTTGGGTGAAAAAATATTGGCTGAGATTTCTGGAGATTCATAATTTTTGGAAGCTTGGCAACCTCTTTCCATGAAAGTGTTTCTCGCCTTCAGTGCTTAGGGCTACATCAAGAGGAAACAAAACATAGAGATAGAACGTGAAACTACTTTACTGTGTCAAGTTTCAAGAAGCTAGCACAAACCGTGTTGGATTTAGAGTTCCAAATACATCTATCAATATAGGAGAAAACAGAGTGAAACATAAAAATTCAAACTGTTACTGGACATGAACACTTCAACATAAAAGAACGAAATTTGGGGAACCAAGTCGCCTTAGTGTACTGATCATTACCTGAAAGTATCATCCAGTTTGGGTGAAAAAATATTTGCTGAGATTTCTGGAGATTCGTAATTTTTGGAAGCTTGGCAACCCCTTTCCATGAAAGTGCTTCTCGCCAGTCACTGCTTAGGGCTACATTAAGAGGAAACAAACCATAGAGATAGAACGTGAAACTACTTTACTGTGTCAAGTTTCAAGAAGCTAGCACAAACCGTGTTCGATTTAGAGTTCCAAATACATCTATCAATATAGGAGAAAAAAGAGTGAAACCTAAAAATTCAAACTGTTACTGGAAATGAACGCTTCAATATAGAAGAACGAAATTTGGGGAACCAAGTCGCATTCGTGTACTGATCATTACCTGAAAGTATCATCCAGTTTGGGTGAAAAAATATTTGCTGAGATTTCTGGAGATTCGTAATTTTTGGAAGCTTGGCAACCCCTTTCCATGAAAGTGCTTCTCGCCAGTCAGTGCTTAGGGCTACATCAAGAGGAAACAAAACATAGAGATAGAACGTGAAACTACTTTACTGTGTCAAGTTTCAAGAAGCTAGCACAAACCGTGTCGGATTTAGAGTTCCAAGTACATGTATCAATATAGGAGAAAACAGAGTGATACCTAAAAATTCAAACTATTACTGGAAATGAATGCTTCAACATAGAAGAACGAAATTTGGGGAACCAAGTCGACTTAGTATACTGATCATTACCTGAAAGTATCATCCAGTTTGTGTGAAAAAATATTGGCTGAGATTTCTGGAGATTCGTAATTTTTGGAAGCTTGGCAACCCCTTTCCATGAAAGTGTTTCTCGCCAGTCACTGCTTAGGGCTACATCAAGAGGAAACAAAACATAGAGATAGAACGTGAAACTACTTTACTGTGTCAAGTTTCAAGAAGCTAGCACAAACCGTGTCGGATTTAGAGTTCCAAGTACATGTATCAATATAGGAGAAAACAGAGTGAAACCTAAAAATTCAAACTGTTACTGGAAATGAACGCGTCAACATAGAAGAACGAAATTTGGGGAACCAAGTCGCCTTAGTGTACTGATCATTACCTGAAAGTATTTTCCAGTTTGGGTGAAAAAATATTTACTGAGATTTCTGGAGATTCGTAATTTTTGGAAGCTTGGCAACCCCTTTCCATGAAAGTGCTTCTCGCCAGTCACTGCTTAGGGCTACATCAAGAGGAAACAAACCATAGAGATAGAACGTGAAACTACTTTACTGTGTCAAGTTTCAAGAAGCTAGCACAAACCGTGTTGGATTTAGAGTTCCAAATACATCTATCAATATAGGAGAAAACAGAGTGAAACCTAAAAATTCAAACTGTTACTGGAAATGAACGCTTCAACATAGAAGAACGAAATTTGGGGAACCAAGTTGCCTTCGTTTAATGATCATTACCTGAAAGTATCATCCAGTTTGGGTGAAAAAATATTGGCTGAGATTTCTGGAGATTCGTAATTTTTGGAAGCTTGGCAACCCCTTTCCATGAAAGTGCTTCTCGCCAGTCACTGCTTAGGGCTACATTAAGAGGAAATAAACCATAGAGATAGAACGTGAAACTACTTTACTGTGTCAAGTTTCAAGAAGCTAGCACAAACCGTGTTCGATTTAGAGTTCCAAATACATCTATCAATATAGGAGAAAAGAGAGTGAAACCTAAAAATTCAAACTGTTACTGGAAATGAACGCTTCAATATAGAAGAACGAAATTTGGGGAACCAAGTCGCCTTCGTGTACTGATCATTACCTGAAAGTATCATCCAGTTTGTGTGAAAAAATATTTGCTGAGATTTCTGGAGATTCGTAATTTTTGGAAGCTTGGCAACCCCTTTCCATGTAAGTGCTTCTCGCCAGTCAGTGCTTAGGGCTACATCAAGAGGAAACAAAACATAGAGATAGAACGTGAAACTACTTTACTGTGTCAAGTTTCAAGAAGCTAGCACAAACCGTGTTGGATTTAGAGTTCCAAATACATCTATCAATATAGGAGAAAACAGAGTGATACCTAAAAATTCAAAGTTTTACTGGAAATGAACGCTTCAACATAGAAGAACGAAATTTGGGGAACCAAGTCGCCTTAGTGTACTGATCATTACCTGAAAGTATCATCCAGTTTGGGTGAAAAAATATTGGCTGAGATTTCTGGAGATTCGTAATTTTTGGAAGCTTGGCAACCCCTTTCCATGAAAGTGCTTCTTGCCAGTCACTGCTTAGGGCTACATCAAGAGGAAACAAAACATAGAGATAGAACGTGAAACTACTTTACTGTGTCAAGTTTCAAGAAGCTAGCACAAACTGTGTTGGATTTAGAGTTCCAAATACATCTATCATTATAGGAGAAAACAGAGTGAAACCTAAAAATTCAAACTGTTACTGGAAATGAACGCTTCAACATAGAAGAACGAAATTTGGGGAACCAAGTCGCCTTAGTGTACTGATCATTACCTGAAAGTATCATCCAGTTTGGGTGAAAAAATATTGGCTGAGATTTCTGGAGATTCGTAATTTTTGGAAGCTTGGCAACCCCTTTCCATGAAAGTGCTTCTCGCCAGTCACTGCTTAGGGCTACATCAAGAGGAAACAAAACATAGAGATAGAACGTGAAACTACTTTACTGTGTCAAGTTTCAAGAAGCTAGCACAAACCGTGTCGGATTTAGAGTTCCAAGTACATGTATCAATATAGGAGAAAACAGAGTGATACCTAAAAATTCAAACTATTACTGGAAATGAACGCTTCAACATAAAAGAACGAAATTTGGGGAACCAAGTCGACTTAGTGTACTGATCATTACCTGAAAGTATCATCCAGTTTGGGTGAAAAAATATTTGCTGAGATTTCTGGAGATTCGTAATTTTTGGAAGCTTGGAAACCCCTTTCCATGAAAGTGTTTCTCGCCAGTCACTGCTTAGGGCTACATCAAGAGGAAACAAAACATAGAGATAGAACGTGAAACTACTTTACTGTGTCAAGTTTCAAGAAGCTAGCACAAACCGTGTTGGATTTAGAGTTCCGAATACATCTATCAATATAGGAGAAAACAGAGTGAAACCTAAAAATTCAAACTGTTACTGGAAATGAACGCTTCAACATAGAAGAACGAAATTTGGGGAACCAAGTCGCCTTAGTGTACTGATCATTACCTGAAAGTATCATCCAGTTTGGGTGAAAAAATATTGGCTGAGATTTCTGGAGATACGTAATTTTTGGAAGCTTGGCAACCTCTTTCCATGAAAGTGTTTCTCGCCTTCAGTGCTTAGGGCTACATCAAGAGGAAACAAAACATAGAGATAGAACGTGAAACTACTTTACTATGTCAAGTTTTAGGAAGCTAGCACAAACCGTGTTGGATTTAGAGTTCCAAATACATCTATCAATATAGGAGAAAAAAGAGTGAAACCTAAAAATTCAAACTGTTACTGGAAATGAACGCTTCAACATAGAAGAACGAAATTTGGGGAACCAAGTCGCCTTCGTGTACTGATCATTACCTGAAAGTATCATCCAGTTTGGGGTTAAAAAATATTTGCTGAGATTTCTGGAGATTCGTAATTTTTGGAAGCTTGGCAACCCCTTTCCATGAAAGTGCTTCTCGCCAGTCACTGCTTAGGGCTACATTAAGAGGAAACAAACCATAGAGATAGAACGTGAAACTACTTTACTGTGTCAAGTTTCAAGAAGCTAGCACAAACCGTGTTGGATTTAGAGTTCCAAATACATCTATCAATATAGGAGAAAAAAGAGTGAAACCTAAAAATTCAAACTGTTACTGGAAATGAACGCTTCAATATAGAAGAACGAAATTTGGGGAACCACGTCGCATTCGTGTACTGATCATTACCTGAAAGTATCATCCAGTTTGGGTGAAAAAATATTTGCTGAGATTTCTGGAGATTCGTAATTTTTGGAAGCTTGGCAACCCCTTTCCATGAAAGTGCTTCTCGCCAGTCAGTGCTTAGGGCTACATCAAGAGGAAACAAAACATAGAGATAGAACGTGAAACTACTTTACTGTGTCACGTTTCAAGAAGCTAGCACAAACCGTGTCGGATTTAGAGTTCCAAGTACATGTATCAATATAGGAGAAAACAGAGTGATACCTAAAAATTCAAACTATTACTGGAAATGAATGCTTCAACATAGAAGAACGAAATTTGGGGAACCAAGTCGACTTAGTATACTGATCATTACCTGAAAGTATCATCCAGTTTGTGTGAAAAAATATTTGCTGAGATTTCTGGAGATTCGTAATTTTTGGAAGCTTGGCAACCAATTTCCATGAAAGTGTTTCTCGCCAGTCACTGCTTAGGGCTACATCAAGAGGAAACAAAACATAGAGATAGAACGTGAAACTACTTTACTGTGTCAAGTTTCAAGAAGCTAGCACAAACCGTGTTGGATTTAGAGTTCCAAATACATCTATCAATATAGGAGAAAACAGAGTGAAACCTAAAAATTCAAACTGTTACTGGAAATGAACGCTTCAACATAGAAGAACGAAATTTGGGGAACCAAGTCGCCTTAGTGTACTGATCATTACCTGAAAGTATTTTCCAGTTTGGGTGAAAAAATATTTACTGAGATTTCTGGAGATTCGTAATTTTTGGAAGCTTGGCAACCCCTTTCCATGAAAGTGCTTCTCGCCAGTCACTGCTTAGGGCTACATCAAGAGGAAACAAACCATAGAGATAGAACGTGAAACTACTTTACTGTGTCAAGTTTCAAGAAGCTAGCACAAACCGTGTTGGATTTAGAGTTCCAAATACATCTATCAATATAGGAGAAAACAAAGTGAAACCTAAAAATTCAAACTGTTACTGGAAATGAACGCTTCAACATAGAAGAACGAAATTTGGGGAACCAAGTCGCCTTCGTTTAATGATCATTACCTGAAAGTATCATCCAGTTTGGGTGAAAAAATATTGGCTGAGATTTCTGGAGATTCGTAATTTTTGGAAGCTTGGCAACCCCTTTCCATGAAAGTGCTTCTCGCCAGTCACTGCTTAGGGCTACATTAAGAGGAAATAAACCATAGAGATAGAACGTGAAACTACTTTACTGTGTCAAGTTTCAAGAAGCTAGCACAAACCGTGTTCGATTTAGAGTTCCAAATACATCTATCAATATAGGAGAAAAGAGAGTGAAACCTAAAAATTCAAACTGTTACTGGAAATGAACGCTTCAATATAGAAGAACGAAATTTGGGGAACCAAGTCGCCTTCGTGTACTGATCATTACCTGAAAGTATCATCCAGTTTGTGTGAAAAAATATTTGCTGAGATTTCTGGAGATTCGTAATTTTTGGAAGCTTGGCAACCCCTTTCCATGTAAGTGCTTCTCGCCAGTCAGTGCTTAGGGCTACATCAAGAGGAAACAAAACATAGAGATAGAACGTGAAACTACTTTACTGTGTCAAGTTTCAAGAAGCTAGCACAAACCGTGTTGGATTTAGAGTTCCAAATACATCTATCAATATAGGAGAAAACAGAGTGATACCTAAAAATTCAAAGTTTTACTGGAAATGAACGCTTCAACATAGAAGAACGAAATTTGGGGAACCAAGTCGCCTTAGTGTACTGATCATTACCTGAAAGTATCATCCAGTTTGGGTGAAAAAATATTGGCTGAGATTTCTGGAGATTCGTAATTTTTGGAAGCTTGGCAACCCCTTTCCATGAAAGTGCTTCTTGCCAGTCACTGCTTAGGGCTACATCAAGAGGAAACAAAACATAGAGATAGAACGTGAAACTACTTTACTGTGTCAAGTTTCAAGAAGCTAGCACAAACTGTGTTGGATTTAGAGTTCCAAATACATCTATCATTATAGGAGAAAACAGAGTGAAACCTAAAAATTCAAACTGTTACTGGAAATGAACGCTTCAACATAGAAGAACGAAATTTGGGGAACCAAGTCGCCTTAGTGTACTGATCATTACCTGAAAGTATCATCCAGTTTGGGTGAAAAAATATTGGCTGAGATTTCTGGAGATTCGTAATTTTTGGAAGCTTGGCAACCCCTTTCCATGAAAGTGCTTCTCGCCAGTCACTGCTTAGGGCTACATCAAGAGGAAACAAAACATAGAGATAGAACGTGAAACTACTTTACTGTGTCAAGTTTCAAGAAGCTAGCACAAACCGTGTCGGATTTAGAGTTCCAAGTACATGTATCAATATAGGAGAAAACAGAGTGATACCTAAAAATTCAAACTATTACTGGAAATGAACGCTTCAACATAGAAGAACGAAATTTGGGGAACCAAGTCGCCTTAGTGTACTGATCATTACCTGAAAGTATCATCCAGTTTGGGTGAAAAAATATTGGCTGAGATTTCTGGAGATACGTAATTTTTGGAAGCTTGGCAACCTCTTTCCATGAAAGTGTTTCTCGCCTTCAGTGCTTAGGGCTACATCAAGAGGAAACAAAACATAGAGATAGAACGTGAAACTACTTTACTTTGTCAAGTTTTAGGAAGCTAGCACAAACCGTGTTGGATTTAGAGTTCCAAATACATCTATCAATATAGGAGAAAAAAGAGTGAAACCTAAAAATTCAAACTGTTACTGGAAATGAACGCTTCAACATAGAAGAACGAAATTTGGGGAACCAAGTCGCCTTCGTGTACTGATCATTACCTGAAAGTATCATCCAGTTTGGGGTTAAAAAATATTTGCTGAGATTTCTGGAGATTCGTAACTTTTGGAAGCATCGCAACCCCTTTCCATGAAAGTGCTTCTCGCCAGTCAGTGCTTAGGGCTACATCAAGAGGAAAAAAAACATAGAGATAGAACGTGAAACTACTTTACTGTGTCAAGTTTCAAGAAGCTAGCACAAACCGTGTTGGATTTAGAGTTCCAAATACATCTATCAATATAGGAGAAAACAGAGTGAAACCTAAAAATTCAAACTGTTACTGGAAATGAACGCTTCAACATAGAAGAACGAAATTTGGGGAACCAAGTCGCCTTCGTTTACTGATCATTACCTGAAAGTATCATCCAGTTTGGGTGAAAAAATATTGGCTGAGATTTCTGGAGATTCGTAATTTTTGGAAGCTTGGCAACCCCTTTCCATGAAAGTGCTTCTCGCCAGTCACTGCTTAGGGCTACATTAAGAGGAAATAAACCATAGAGATAGAACGTGAAACTACTTTACTGTGTCAAGTTTCAAGAAGCTAGCACAAACCGTGTTCGATTTAGAGTTCCAAATACATCTATCAATATAGGAGAAAAGAGAGTGAAACCTAAAAATTCAAACTGTTACTGGAAATGAACGCTTCAATATAGAAGAACGAAATTTGGGGAACCAAGTCGCCTTCGTGTACTGATCATTACCTGAAAGTATCATCCAGTTTGTGTGAAAAAATATTTGCTGAGATTTCTGGAGATTCGTAATTTTTGGAAGCTTGGCAACCCCTTTCCATGAAAGTGCTTCTCGCCAGTCACTGCTTAGGGCTACATCAAGAGGAAACAAAACATAGAGATAGAACGTGAAACTACTTTACTGTGTCAAGTTTCAAGAAGCTAGCACAAACCTTGTCGGATTTAGAGTTCCAAGTACATGTATCAATATAGGAGAAAACAGAGTGATACCTAAAAATTCAAACTATTACTGGAAATGAACGCTTCAACATAGAAGAACGAAATTTGGGGAACCAAGTCGCCTTAGTGTACTGATCATTACCTGAAAGTATCATCCAGTTTGGGTGAAAAAATATTTGCTGAGATTTCTGGAGATTCGTAATTTTTGGAAGCTTGGAAACCCCTTTCCATGAAAGTGTTTCTCGCCAGTCACTGCTTAGGGCTACATCAAGAGGAAACAAAACATAGAGATAGAACGTGAAACTACTTTACTGTGTCAAGTTTCAAGAAGCTAGCACAAACCGTGTTGGATTTAGAGTTCCAAATACATCTATCAATATAGGAGAAAACAGAGTGATACCTAAAAATTCAAAGTGTTACTGGAAATGAACGCTTCAACATAGAAGAACGAAATTTGGGGAACCAAGTCGCCTTAGTGTACTGATCATTACCTGAAAGTATCATCCAGTTTGGGTGAAAAAATATTGGCTGAGATTTCTGGAGATTCGTAATTTTTGGAAGCTTGGAAACCCCTTTCCATGAAAGTGTTTCTCGCCAGTCACTGCTTAGGGCTACATCAAGAGGAAACAAACCATAGAGATAGAACGTGAAACTACTTTACTGTGTCAAGTTTCAAGAAGCTAGCACAAACTGTGTTGGATTTAGAGTTCCAAATACATCTATCATTATAGGAGAAAACAGAGTGAAACCTAAAAATTCAAACTGTTACTGGAAATGAACGCTTCAACATAGAAGAACGAAATTTGGGGAACCAAGTCGCCTTAGTGTACTGATCATTACCTGAAAGTATCATCCAGTTTGGGTGAAAAAATATTGGCTGAGATTTCTGGAGATTCGTAATTTTTGGAAGCTTGGCAACCTCTTTCCATGAAAGTGTTTCTCGCCTTCAGTGCTTAGGGCTACATCAAGAGGAAACAAAACATAGAGATAGAACGTGAAACTACTTTACTGTGTCAAGTTTCAAGAAGCTAGCACAAACCGTGTTGGATTTAGAGTTCCAAATACATCTATCAATATAGGAGAAAACAGAGTGAAACCTAAAAATTCAAACTGTTACTGGAAATGAACGCTTCAACATAGAAGAACGAAATTTGGGGAACCAAGTCGCCTTAGTGTACTGATTATTACCTGAAAGTATCATCCAGTTTGGGTGAAAAAATATTTGCTGAGATTTCTGGAGATTCGTAATTTTTGGAAGCTTGGCAACCCCTTTCCATGAAAGTGCTTCTCGCCAGTCACTGCTTAGGGCTACATTAAGAGGAAACAAACCATAGAGATAGAACGTGAGACTACTTTACTGTGTCAAGTTTCAAGAAGCTAGCACAAACCGTGTTGGATTTAGAGTTCCAAATACATCTATCAATATAGGAGAAAAAAGAGTGAAACCTAAAAATTCAAACTGTTACTGGAAATGAATGCTTCAACATAGAAGAACGAAATTTGGGGAACCAAGTCGCCTTCGTGTACTGATCATTACCTGAAAGTATCATCCAGTTTGGGGTTAAAAAATATTTGCCGAGATTTCTGGAGATTCGTAACTTTTGGAAGCATCGCAACCCCTTTCCATGAAAGTGCTTCTCGCCAGTCAGTGCTTAGGGCTACATCAAGAGGAAACAAAACATAGAGATAGAACGTGAAACTACTTTACTGTGTCAAGTTTCAAGAAGCTAGCACAAACCGTGCTGGATTTAGAGTTCCAAATACATCTATCAATATAGGAGAAAACAGAGTGAAACCTAAAAATTCAAACTGTTACTGGAAATGAACGCTTCAACATAGAAGAACGAAATTTGGGGAACCAAGTCGCCTTCGTGTACTGATCATTACCTGAAAGTATCAACCAGTTTGGGTGAAAAAATATTGAATGAGATTTCTGGAGATTCGTAATTTTTGGAAGCTTGGCAACCCCTTTCCATGAAAGGGTTTCTCGCCTTCAGTGCTTAGGGCTACATCAAGAGGAAACAAAACATAGAGATAGAACAAGAAACTACTTTACTGTGTCAAGTTTCAAGAAGCTAGCACAAACCGTGTTGGATTTAGAGTTCCAAATACATCTATCAATATAGGAGAAAACAGAGTGATACCTAAAAATTCAAAGTGTTACTGGAAATGAACGCTTCAACATAGAAGAACGAAATTTGGGGAACCAAGTCGCCTTAGTGTAGTGATCATTACCTGAAAGTATCATCCAGTTTGGGTGAAAAAATATTGGCTGAGATTTCTGGAGATTCGTAATTTTTGGAAGCTTGGCAACCCCTTTCCATGAAAGTGTTTCTCGCCAGTCACTGCTTAGGGCTACATCAAGAGGAAACAAAACATAGAGATAGAACGTGAAACTACTTTACTGTGTCAAGTTTCAAGAAGCTAGTACAAACCGTGTTGGATTTAGAGTTCCAAATACATCTATCAATATAGGAGAAAACAGAGTGAAACCTAAAAATTCAAACTGTTACTGGAAATGAACGCTTCAACATAGAAGAACGAAATTTGGGGAACCAAGTCGCCTTCGTTTAGTGATCATTACCTGAAAGTATCATCCAGTTTGGGTGAAAAAATATTGGCTGAGATTTCTGGAGATTCGTAATTTTTGGAAGCTTGGCAACCGCTTTCAATGAAAGTGTTTCTCGCCTTTAGTGCTTAGGGCTACATCAAGAGGAAACAAAACATAGAGATAGAACGTGAAACTACTTTACTGTGTCAAGTTTCAAGAAGCTAGCACAAACCGTGTTGGATTTAGAGTTCCAAATACATCTATAAATATAGGAGAAAACAGAGTGATACCTAAAAATTCAAAGTGTTACTGGAAATGAACGCTTCAACATAGAAGAACGAAATTTGGGGAACCAAGTCGCCTTAGTGTACTGATCATTACCTGAAAGTATCATCCAGTTTGGGTGAAAAAATATTGGCTGAGATTTCTGGAGATTCGTAATTTTTGGAAGCTTGGCAACCCCTTTCCATGAAAGTGTTTCTCGCCTTCAGTGCTTAGGGCTACATCAAGAGGAAACAAAACATAGAGATAGAACGTGAAACTACTTTACTATGTCAAGTTTTAGGAAGCTAGAACAAACCGTGTTGGATTTAGAGTTCCAAATACATCTATTAATATAGGAGAAAAAAGAGTGAAACCTAAAAATTCAAACTGTTACTGGAAATGAACGCTTCAACATAGAAGAACGAAATTTGGGGAACCAAGTCGCCTTCATGTACTGATCATTACCTGAAAGTATCATCCAGTTTGGGGTTAAAAAATATTTGCTGAGATTTCTGGAGATTCGTAACTTTTGGAAGCATCGCAACCCCTTTCCATGAAAGTGCTTCTCGCCAGTCACTGCTTAGGGCTACATCAAGAGGAAACAAACCATAGAGAGAGAACGTGAAACTACTTTACTGTGTCAAGTTTCAAGAAGCTAGCACAAACCGTGTTGGATTTAGAGTTCCAAATACATCTATCAATATAGGAGAAAACAGAGTGAAACCTAAAAATTCAAACTGTTACTGGAAATGAACGCTTCAACATAGAAGAACGAAATTTGGGGAATCAAGTCGCCTTAGTGTACTGATCATTACCTGAAAGTATCATCCAGTTTGGGTGAAAAAATATTGGCTGAGATTTCTGGAGATTCGTAATATTTGGAAGCTTGGCAACCCCTTTCCATGAAAGTGTTTCTCGCCAGTCACTGCTTAGGGCTACATCAAGAGGAAACAAAACATAGAGATAGAACGTGAAACTACTTTACTGTGTCAAGTTTCAAGTAGCTAGCACAAACCGTGTTGGATTTAGAGTTCCAAATACATCTATCAATATAGGAGAAAACAGAGTGAAACCTAAAAATTCAAACTGTTACTGGAAATGAACGCTTCAACATAGAAGAACGAAATTTGGGGAACCAAGTCGCCTTAGTGTACTGATCATTACCTGAAAGTATCATCCAGTTTGGGTGAAAAAATATTGGCTGAGATTTCTGGAGATTCGTAATTTTTGGAAGCTTCGCAACCCCTTTCCATAAAAGTGTTTCTCGCCAGTCAGTGCTTAGGGCTACATCAAGAGGAAACAAAACATAGAGATAGAACGTGAAACTACTTCACTGTGTCAAGTTTCAAGAAGCTAGCACAAACCGTGTTGGATTTAGAGTTCCAAATACATCTATCAATATAGGAGAAAACAGAGTGAAACCTAAAAATTCAAACTGTTACTGGAAATGAACGCTTCAACATAGAAGAACGAAATTTGGGGAACCAAGTCGCCTTAGTGTACTGATCATTACCTGAAAGTATTTTCCAGTTTGGGTGAAAAAATATTTACTGAGATTTCTGGAGATTCGTAATTTTTGGAAGCTTGGCAACCCCTTTCCATGAAAGTGCTTCTCGCCAGTCACTGCTTAGGGCTACATCAAGAGGAAACAAACCATAGAGATAGAACGAGAAACTACTTTACTGTGTCAAGTTTCAAGAAGCTAGCACAAACCGTGTTGGATTTAGAGTTCCAAATACATCTATCAATATAGGAGAAAACAGAGTGAAACCTAAAAATTCAAACTGTTACTGGAAATGAACGCTTCAACATAGAAGAACGAAATTTGGGGAACCAAGTCGCCTTCGTGTACTGATCATTACCTGAAAGTATCATCCACTTTGGGGTTAAAAAATATTTGCTGAGATTTCTGGAGATTCGTAACTTTTGGAAGCATCGCAACCCCTTTCCATGAAAGTGCTTCTCGCCAGTCAGTGCTTAGGGCTACATCAAGAGGAAACAAAACATAGAGATAGAACGTGAAACTACTTTACTGTGTCAAGTTTCAAGAAGCTAGCACAAACCGTGTTGGATTTAGAGTTCCAAATACATCTATCAATATAGGAGAAAACAGAGTGAAACATAAAAATTCAAACTGTTACTGGAAATGAACGCTTCAACATTGAAGAACGAAATTTGGGGAACCAAGTCACCTTCGTGTACTGATCATTACCTGAAAGTATCATCCAGTTTGGGGTTAAAAAATATTTGCTGAGATTTCTGGAGATTCGTAACTTTTGGAAGCATCGCAACCCCTTTCCATGAAAGTGCTTCTCGCCAGTCAGTGCTTAGGGCTACATCAAGAGGAAACAAAACATAGAGATAGAACGTGAAACTACTTTACTGTGTCAAGTTTCAAGAAGCTAGCACAAACCGTGTTGGATTTAGAGTTCCAAATACATCTATCAATATAGGAGAAAACAGAGTGAAACCTAAAAATTCAAACTGTTACTGGAAATGAACGCTTCAACATTGAAGAACGAAATTTGGGGAACCAAGTCGCCTTCGTTTGCTGATCATTACCTGAAAGTATCATCCAGTTTGGGTGAAAAAATATTGGCTGAGATTTCTGGAGATTCGTAATTTTTGGAAGCTTGGCAACCTCTTTCCATGAAAGTGTTTCTCGCCTTCAGTGCTTAGGGCTACATCAAGAGGAAACAAAACATAGAGATAGAACGTGAAACTACTTTACTGTGTCAAGTTTCAAGAAGCTAGCACAAACCGTGTTCGATTTAGAGTTCCAAATACATCTATCAATATAGGAGAAAAAAGAGTGAAACCTAAAAATTCAAACTGTTACTGGAAATGAACGCTTCAACATAGAAGAATGAAATTTGGGGAACCAAGTCGCATTCGTGTACTGATCATTACCTGAAAGTATCATCCAGTTTGGGTGAAAAAATATTGGCTGAGATTTCTGGAGATTCGTAATTTTTGGAAGCTTGGCAACCCCTTTCCATGAAAGTGCTTCTCGCCAGTCAGTGCTTAGGGCTACATCAAGAGGAAACAAACCATAGAGATAGAACGTGAAACTACTTTACTGTGTCAAGTTTCAAGAAGCTAGCACAAACCGTGTTGGATTTAGAGTTCCAAATACATCTATCAATATAGGAGAAAACAGAGTGATACCTAAAAATTCAAAGTGTTACTGGAAATGAACGCTTCAACATAGAAGAACGAAATTTAAGGAACCAAGTCGCCTTAGTGTACTGATCATTACCTGAAAGTATCATCCAGTTTGGGTGAAAAAATATTGGCTGAGATTTCTGGAGATTCGTAATTTTTGGAAGCTTGGCAACCCCTTTCCATGAAAGTGTTTCTCGCCAGTCACTGCTTAGGGCTACATCAAGAGGAAACAAAACATAGAGATAGAACGTGAAACTAATTTACTGTGTCAAGTTTCAAGAAGCTAGCACAAACCGTGTTGGATTTAGAGTTCCAAGTACATGTATCAATATAGGAGAAAACAGAGTGAAACCTAAAAATTCAAACTGTTACTGGAAATGAACGCTTCAACATAGAAGAACGAAATTTGGGGAACCAAGTCGCCTTCGTTTAGTGATCATTACCTGAAAGTATCATCCAGTTTGGGTGAAAAAATATTGGCTGAGATTTCTGGAGATTCGTAACTTTTGGAAGCTTGGCAACCGCTTTCCATTAAAGTGCTTCTCGCCAGTCAGTGCTTAGGGCTACATCAAGAGGAAACAAAACATAGAGATAGAACGAGAAACTAGTTTACTGTGTCAAGTTTCAAGAAGCTAGCACAAACCGTGTTGGATTTAGAGTTCCAAATACATCTATCAATATAGGAGAAAACAGAGTGATACCTAAAAATTGAAACTATTACTGGAAATGAACGCTTCAACATAGAAGAACGAAATTTGGGGAACCAAGTCGCCTTCGTTTACTGATCATTACCTGAAAGTATCATCCAGTTTGGGTGAAAAAATATTGGCTGAGATTTCTGGAGATTCGTAATTTTTGGAAGCTTGGCAACCTCTTTCCATGAAAGTGTTTCTCGCCTTCAGTGCTTAGGGCTACATCAAGAGGAAACAAAACATAGAGATAGAACGTGAAACTACTTTACTGTGTCAAGTTTCAAGAAGCTAGCACAAACCGTGTTGGATTTAGAGTTCCAAATACATCTATCAATATAGGAGAAAACAGAGTGAAACATAAAAATTCAAACTGTTACTGGAAATGAACACTTCAACATAAAAGAACGAAATTTGGGGAACCAAGTCGCCTTAGTGTACTGATCATTACCTGAAAGTATCATCCAGTTTGGGTGAAAAAATATTGGCTGAGATTTCTGGAGATTCGTAATTTTTGGAAGCTTGGCAACCCCTTTCCATGAAAGTGTTTCTCGCCAGTCACTGCTTAGGGCTACATCAAGAGGAAACAAAACATAGAGATAGAACGTGAAACTACTTTACTGTGTCAAGTTTCAAGAAGCTAGCACAAACCGTGTTGGATTTAGAGTTCCAAATACATCTATCAATATAGGAGAAAACAGAGTGAAACCTAAAAATTCAAACTGTTACTGGAAATGAACGCTTCAACATAGAAGAACGAAATTTGGGGAACCAAGTCGTCTTAGTGTACTGATCATTACCTGAAAGTATCATCCAGTTTGGGTGAAAAAATATTTGCTGAGATTTCTGGAGATTCGTAATTTTTGGAAGCTTGGCAACCCCTTTCCATGAAAGTGCTTCTCGCCAGTCACTGCTTAGGGCTACATCAAGAGGAAACAAACCATAGAGATAGAACGAGAAACTACTTTACTGTGTCAAGTTTCAAGAAGCTAGCACAAACCGTGTTGGATTTAGAGTTCCAAATACATCTATCAATATAGGAGAAAACAGAGTGAAACCTAAAAATTCAAACTGTTACTGGAAATGAACGCTTCAACATAGAAGAACGAAATTTGGGGAACCAAGTCGCCTTAGTGTACTGATCATTACCTGAAAGTATCATCCAGTTTGGGTGAAAAAATATTGGCTGAGATTTCTGGAGATACGTAATTTTTGGAAGCTTGGCAACCTCTTTCCATGAAAGTGTTTCTCGCCTTCAGTGCTTAGGGCTACATCAAGAGGAAACAAAACATAGAGATAGAACGTGAAACTACTTTACTATGTCAAGTTTTAGGAAGCTAGCACAAACCGTGTTGGATTTAGAGTTCCAAATACATCTATCAATATAGGAGAAAAAAGAGTGAAACCTAAAAATTCAAACTGTTACTGGAAATGAACGCTTCAACATAGAAGAACGAAATTTGGGGAACCAAGTCGCCTTCGTGTACTGATCATTACCTGAAAGTATCATCCAGTTTGGGGTTAAAAAATATTTGCTGAGATTTCTGGAGATTCGTAACTTTTGGAAGCATCGCAACCCCTTTCCATGAAAGTGCTTCTCGCCAGTCAGTGCTTAGGGCTACATCAAGAGGAAACAAAACATAGAGATAGAACGTGAAACTACTTTACTGTGTCAAGTTTCAAGAAGCTAGCACAAACCGTGTTGGATTTAGAGTTCCAAATACATCTATCAATATAGGAGAAAACAGAGTGAAACCTAAAAATTCAAACTGTTACTGGAAATGAACGCTTCAACATTGAAGAACGAAATTTGGGGAACCAAGTCGCCTTCGTTTACTGATCATTACCTGAAAGTATCATCCAGTTTGGGTGAAAAAATATTGGCTGAGATTTCTGGAGATTCGTAATTTTTGGAAGCTTGGCAACCTCTTTCCATGAAAGTGTTTCTCGCCTTCAGTGCTTAGGGCTACATCAAGAGGAAACAAAACATAGAGATAGAACGTGAAACTACTTTACTGTGTCAAGTTTCAAGAAGCTAGCACAAACCGTGTTGGATTTAGAGTTCCAAATACATCTATCAATATAGGAGAAAACAGAGTGAAACATAAAAATTCAAACTGTTACTGGAAATGAACACTTCAACATAAAAGAACGAAATTTGGGCAACCAAGTCGCCTTAGTGTACTGATCATTACCTGAAAGTATCATCCAGTTTGGGTGAAAAAATATTTGCTGAGATTTCTGGAGATTCGTAATTTTTGGAAGCTTGGCAACCCCTTTCCATGAAAGTGCTTCTCGCCAGTCACTGCTTAGGGCTACATTAAGAGGAAACAAACCATAGAGATAGAACGTGAAACTACTTTACTGTGTCAAGTTTCAAGAAGCTAGCACAAACCGTGTTCGATTTAGAGTTCCAAATACATCTATCAATATAGGAGAAAAAAGAGTGAAACCTAAAAATTCAAACTGTTACTGGAAATGAACGCTTCAATATAGAAGAATGAAATTTGGGGAACCAAGTCGCATTCGTGTACTGATCATTACCTGAAAGTATCATCCAGTTTGGGTGAAAAAATATTGGCTGAGATTTCTGGAGATTCGTAATTTTTGGAAGCTTGGCAACCCCTTTCCATGAAAGTGCTTCTCGCCAGTCAGTGCTTAGGGCTACATCAAGAGGAAACAAACCATAGAGATAGAACGTGAAACTACTTTACTGTGTCAAGTTTCAAGAAGCTAGCACAAACCGTGTTGGATTTAGAGTTCCAAATACATCTATCAATATAGGAGAAAACAGAGTGATACCTAAAAATTCAAAGTGTTACTGGAAATGAACGCTTCAACATAGAAGAACGAAATTTAAGGAACCAAGTCGCCTTAGTGTACTGATCATTACCTGAAAGTATCATCCAGTTTGGGTGAAAAAATATTTGCTGAGATTTCTGGAGATTCGTAATTTTTGGAAGCTTGGCAACCCCTTTCCATGAAAGTGTTTCTCGCCAGTCACTGCTTAGGGCTACATCAAGAGGAAACAAAACATAGAGATAGAACATGAAACTACTTTACTGTGTCAAGTTTCAAGAAGCTAGCACAAACCGTGTTGGATTTAGAGTTCCAAATACATCTATCAATATAGGAGAAAACAGAGTGAAACCTAAAAATTCAAACTGTTACTGGAAATGAACGCTTCAACATAGAAGAACGAAATTTGGGGAACCAAGTCGCCTTCGTTTAGTGATCATTACCTGAAAGTATCATCCAGTTTGGGTGAAAAAATATTGGCTGAGATTTCTGGAGATTCGTAATTTTTGGAAGCTTGGCAACCGCTTTCCATGAAAGTGTTTCTCGCCTTCAGTGCTTAGGGCTACATCAAGAGGAAACAAAACATAGAGATAGAACGTGAAACTACTTTACTGTGTCAAGTTTCAAGAAGCTAGCACAAACCGTGTCGGATTTAGAGTTCCAAGTACATGTATCAATATAGGAGAAAACAGAGTGATACCTAAAAATTGAAACTATTACTGGAAATGAATGCTTCAACATAGAAGAACGAAATTTGGGGAACCAAGTCGACTTAGTGTACTGATCATTACCTGAAAGTATCATCCAGTTTGGGTGAAAAAATATTGGCTGAGATTTCTGGAGATTCGTAACTTTTGGAAGCATCGCAACCCCTTTCCATGAAAGTGCTTCTCGCCAGTCAGTGCTTAGGGCTACATCAAGAGGAAACAAAACATAGAGATAGAACGAGAAACTAGTTTACTGTGTCAAGTTTCAAGAAGCTAGCACAAACCGTGTTGGATTTAGAGTTCCAAATACATCTATCAATATAGGAGAAAACAGAGTGAAACCTAAAAATTCAAACTGTTACTGGAAATGAACGCTTCAACATAGAAGAACGAAATTTGGGGAACCAAGTCGCCTTCGTTTACTGATCATTACCTGAAAGTATCATCCAGTTTGGGTGAAAAAATATTGGCTGAGATTTCTGGAGATTCGTAATTTTTGGAAGCTTGGCAACCTCTTTCCATGAAAGTGTTTCTCGCCTTCAGTGCTTAGGGCTACATCAAGAGGAAACAAAACATAGAGATAGAACGTGAAACTACTTTACTGTGTCAAGTTTCAAGAAGCTAGCACAAACCGTGTTGGATTTAGAGTTCCAAATACATCTATCAATATAGGAGAAAACAGAGTGAAACATAAAAATTCAAACTGTTACTGGAAATGAACACTTCAACATAAAAGAACGAAATTTGGGGAACCAAGTCGCCTTAGTGTACTGATCATTACCTGAAAGTATCATCCAGTTTGGGTGAAAAAATATTTGCTGAGATTTCTGGAGATTCGTAATTTTTGGAAGCTTGGCAACCCCTTTCCATGAAAGTGCTTCTCGCCAGTCACTGCTTAGGGCTACATTAAGAGGAAACAAACCATAGAGATAGAACGTGAAACTACTTTACTGTGTCAAGTTTCAAGAAGCTAGCACAAACCGTGTTCGATTTAGAGTTCCAAATACATCTATCAATATAGGAGAAAAAAGAGTGAAACCTAAAAATTCAAACTGTTACTGGAAATGAACGCTTCAATATAGAAGAACGAAATTTGGGGAACCAAGTCGCATTCGTGTACTGATCATTACCTGAAAGTATCATCCAGTTTGGGTGAAAAAATATTTGCTGAGATTTCTGGAGATTCGTAATTTTTGGAAGCTTGGCAACCCCTTTCCATGAAAGTGCTTCTCGCCAGTCAGTGCTTAGGGCTACATCAAGAGGAAACACAACATAGTGATAGAACGTGAATCTACTTTACTGTGTCAAGTTTCAAGAAGCTAGCACAAACCGTGTTGGATTTAGAGTTCCAAATACATCTATCAATATAGGAGAAAACAGAGTGAAACCTAAAAATTCAAACTGTTACTGGAAATGAACGCTTCAACATAGAAGAACGAAATTTGGGGAACCAAGTCGCCTTCGTTTAGTGATCATTACCTGAAAGTATCATCCAGTTTGGGTGAAAAAATATTGGCTGAGATTTCTGGAGATTCGTAATTTTTGGAAGCTTGGCAACCCCTTTCCATGAAAGTGTTTCTCGCCTTCAGTGCTTAGGGCTACATCAAGAGGAAACAAAACATAGAGATAGAACGTGAAACTACTTTACTGTGTCAAGTTTCAAGAAGCTAGCACAAACCGTGTCGGATTTAGAGTTCCAAGTACATGTATCAATATAGGAGAAAACAGAGTGATACCTAAAAATTCAAACTATCTCTGGAAATGAATGCTTCAACATAGAAGAACGAAATTTGGGGAACCAAGTCGACTTAGTGTACTGATCATTACCTGAAAGTATCATCCAGTTTGGGTGAAAAAATATTTGCTGAGATTTCTGGAGATTCGTAATTTTTGGAAGCTTGGCAACCCCTTTCCATGAAAGTGTTTCTCGCCAGTCACTGCTTAGGGCTACATCAAGAGGAAACAAAACATAGAGATAGAACGTGAAACTACTTTACTGTGTCAAGTTTCAAGAAGCTAGCACAAACCGTGTTGGATTTAGAGTTCCAAATACATCTATCAATATAGGAGAAAACAGAGTGATACCTAAAAATTCAAAGTGTTACTGGAAATGAACGCTTCAACATAGAAGAACGAAATTTGGGGAACCAAGTCGCCTTAGTGTACTGATCATTACCTGAAAGTATCATCCAGTTTGGGTGAAAAAATATTGGCTGAGATTTCTGGAGATTCGTAATTTTTGGAAGCTTGGAAACCCATTTCCATGAAAGTGTTTCTCGCCAGTCACTGCTTAGGGCTACATCAAGTGGAAACAAAACATAGAGATAGAACGTGAAACTACTTTACTGTGTCAAGTTTCAAGAAGCTAGCACAAACTGTGTTGGATTTAGAGTTCCAAATACATCTATCAATATAGGAGAAAACAGAGTGAAACCTAAAAATTCAAACTGTTACTGGAAATGAACGCTTCAACATAGAAGAACGAAATTTGGGGAACCAAGTCGCCTAAGTGTACTGATTATTACCTGAAAGTATCATCCAGTTTGGGTGAAAAAATATTTGCTGAGATTTCTGGAGATTCGTAATTTTTGGAAGCTTGGCAACCCCTTTCCATGAAAGTGCTTCTCGCCAGTCACTTCTTAGGGCTACATTAAGAGGAAACAAACCATAGAGATAGAACGTGAAACTACTTTACTGTGTCAAGTTTCAAGAAGCTAGCACAAACCGTGTTGGATTTAGAGTTCCAAATACATCTATCAATATAGGAGAAAAAAGAGTGAAACCTAAAAATTCAAACTGTCACTGGAAATGAACGCTTCAACATAGAAGAACGAAATTTGGGGAACCAAGTCGCCTTCGTGTACTGATCATTACCTGAAAGTATCATCCAGTTTGGGGTTAAAAAATATTTGCTGAGATTTCTGGAGATACGTAATTTTTGGAAGCTTGGCAACCCCTTTCCATGAAAGTGTTTCTCGCCTTCAGTGCTTAGGGCTACATCAAGAGGAAACAAAACGTAGAGATAGAACATGAAACTGCTTTACTGTGTCAAGTTTCAAGAAGCTAGCACAAACCGTGTTGGATTTAGAGTTCCAAATACATCTATCAATATAGGAGAAAACAGAGTGATACCTAAAAATTCAAAGTGTTACTGGAAATGAACGCTTCAAGATAGAAGAACGAAATTTGGGGAACCAAGTCGCCTTAGTGTACTGATCATTACCTGAAAGTATCATCCAGTTTGGGTGAAAAAATATTGGCTGAGATTTCTGGAGATTCGTAATTTTTGGAAGCTTGGCAACCCCTTTCCATGAAAGTGTTTCTCGCCAGTCACTGCTTAGGGCTACATCAAGAGGAAACAAAACATAGAGATAGAACGTGAAACGACTTTTCTGTGTCAAGTTTCAAGAAGCTAGCACAATCCGTGTTGGATTTAGAGTTCCAAATACATCTATCAATATAGGAGAAAACAGAGTGAAACCTAAAAATTCAAACTGTTACTGGAAATGAACGCTTCAACATAGAAGAACGAAATTTGGGGAACCAAGTCGCCTTAGTGTACTGATCATTACCTGAAAGTATCATCCAGTTTGGGTGAAAAAATATTGGCTGAGTTTTCTGGAGATTCATAATTTTTGGAAGCTTCGCAACCCCTTTCCATGAAAGTGTTTCTCGCCAGTCAGTGCTTAGGGCTACATCAAGAGGAAACAAAACATAGAGATAGAACGTGAAACTACTTCACTGTGTCAAGTTTCAAGAAGCTAGCACAATCCGTGTTGGATTTAGAGTTCCAAATACATCTATCAATATAGGAGAAAACAGAGTGAAACCTAAAAATTCAAACTGTTACTGGAAATGAACGCTTCAACATAGAAGAACGAAATTTGGGGAACCAAGTCACCTTAGTGTACAGATCATTACCTGAAAGTATCATCCAGTTTGGGTGAAAAAATATTGGCTGAGATTTCTGGAGATTCGTAATTTTTGGAAGCTTCGCAACCCCTTTCCATGAAAGTGTTTCTCGCCAGTCAGTGCTTAGGGCTACATCAAGAGGAAACAAAACATAGAGATAGAACGTGAAACTACTTTACTGTGTCAAGTTTCAAGAAGCTAGCACAAACCGTGTTGGATTTAGAGTTCCAAATACATCTATCAATATAGGAGAAAACAGAGTGAAACCTAAAAATTCAAACTGTTACTGGAAATGAACGCTTCAACATAGAAGAACGAAATTTGGGGAACCAAGTCGCCTTAGTGTACTGATCATTACCTGAAAGTATCATCCAGTTTGGGTGAAAAAATATTGGCTGAGATTTCCTGAGATTCGTAATTTTTGGAAGCTTGGTAACCTCTTTCCATGAAAGTGTTTGTCGCCTTCAGTGCTTAGGGCTACATCAAGAGGAAACAAACCATAGAGATAGAACGTGAAACTACTTTACTGTGTCAAGTTTCAAGAAGCTAGCACAAACCGTGTTGGATTTAGAGTTCCAAATACATCTATCAATATAGGAGAAAACAGAGTGAAACCTAAAAATTCAAACTGTTACTGGAAATGAACACTTCAACATAAAAGAACGAAATTTGGGGAACCAAGTCGCCTTAGTGTACTGATCATTACCTGAAAGTATCATCCAGTTTGGGTGAAAAAATATTTGCTGAGATTTCTGGAGATTCGTAATTTTTGGAAGCTTGGCAACCCCTTTCCATGAAAGTGCTTCTCGCCAGTCACTGCTTAGGGCTACATTAAGAGGAAACAAACCATAGAGATAGAACGTGAAACTACTTTACTGTGTCAAGTTTCAAGAAGCTAGCACAAACCGTGTTCGATTTAGAGTTCCAAATACATCTATCAATATAGGAGAAAAAAGAGTGAAACCTAAAAATTCAAACTGTTACTGGAAATGAACGCTTCAATATAGAAGAACGAAATTTGGGGAACCAAGTCACCTTAGTGTACTGATCATTACCTGAAAGTATCATCCAGTTTGGGTGAAAAAATATTTGCTGAGATTTCTGGAGATTCGTAATTTTTGGAAGCTTGGCAACCCCTTTCCATGAAAGTGCTTCTCGCCAGTCAGTGCTTAGGGCTACATCAAGAGAAAATAAAACATAGAGATAGAACGTGAAACTACTTTACTGTGTCAAGTTTCAAGAAGCTAGCACAAACCATGTTGGATTTAGAGTTCCAAATACATCTATCAATATAGGAGAAAACAGAGTGAAACCTAAAAATTCAAACTGTTACTGGAAATGAACGCTTCAACATAGAAGAACAAAATTTGGGGAACCAAGTCGCCTTCGTTTACTGATCATTACCTGAAAGTATCATCCAGTTTGGGTGAAAAAATATTGGCTGAGATTTCTGGAGATTCGTAATTTTTGGAAGCTTGGCAACCCCTTTCCATGAAAGTGTTTCTCGCCTTCAGTGCTTAGGGCTACATCAAGAGGAAACAAAACATAGAGATAGAACGTGAAACTACTTTACTGTGTCAAGTTTAAAGAAGCTAGCACAAACCGTGTCGGATTTAGAGTTCCAAGTACATGTATCAATATAGGAGAAAACAGAGTGATACCTAAAAATTCAAACTATTACTGGAAATGAACTCTTCAACATAGAAGAACGAAATTTGGGGAACCAAGTCGACTTAGTGTACTGATCATTACCTGAAAGTATCATCCAGTTTGGGTGAAAAAATATTTGCTGAGATTTCTGGAGATTCGTAATTTTTGGAAGCTTGGCAACCCCTTTCCATGAAAGTGTTTCTCGCCTTCAGTGCTTAGGGCTACATCAAGAGGAAACAAAACATAGAGATAGAACGTGAAACTACTTTACTGTGTCAAGTTTAAAGAAGCTAGCACAAACCGTGTCGGATTTAGAGTTCCAAGTACATGTATCAATATAGGAGAAAACAGAGTGATACCTAAAAATTCAAACTATTACTGGAAATGAACTCTTCAACATAGAAGAACGAAATTTGGGGAACCAAGTCGACTTAGTGTACTGATCATTACCTGAAAGTATCATCCAGTTTGGGTGAAAAAATATTTGCTGAGATTTCTGGAGATTCGTAATTTTTGGAAGCTTGGAAACCCCTTTCCATGAAAGTGTTTCTCGCCAGTCACTGCTTAGGGCTACATCAAGAGGAAACAAAACATAGAGATAGAACGTGAAACTACTTTACTGTGTCAAGGTTCAAGAAGCTAGCACAAACCGTGTTGGATTTAGAGTTCCAAATACATCTATCAATATAGGAGAAAACAGAGTGATACCTAAAAATTCAAAGTGTTACTGGAAATGAACGCTTCAACATAGAAGAATGAAATTTGGGGAACCAAGTCGCCTTTGTGTACTGATCATTACCTGAAAGTATCATCCAGTTTGGGTGAAAAAATATTGGCTGAGATTTCTGGAGATTCGTAATTTTTGGAAGCTTGGAAACCCCTTTCCATGAAAGTGTTTCTCGCCAGTCACTGCTTAGGGCTACATCAAGAGGAAACAAAACATAGAGATAGAACGTGAAACTACTTTACTGTGTCAAGTTTCAAGAAGCTAGCACAAACTGTGTTGGATTTAGAGTTCCAAATACATCTATCAATATAGGAGAAAACAGAGTGAAACCTAAAAATTCAAACTGTTACTGGAAATGAACGCTTCAACATAGAAGAACGAAATTTGGGGAACCAAGTCGCCTTAGTGTACTGATCATTACCTGAAAGTATCATCCAGTTTGGGTGAAAAAATATTGGCTGAGATTTCTGGAGATTCGTAATTTTTGGAAGCTTGGCAACCGCTTTCCATGAAAGTGCTTCTCGCCAGTCACTGCTTAGGGCTACATCAAGAGGAAACAAAACATAGAGATAGAACGTGAAACTACTTTACTGTGTCAAGTTTCAAGAAGCTAGCACAAACCGTGTCGGATTTAGAGTTCCAAGTACATGTATCAATATAGGAGAAAACAGAGTGATACCTAAAAATTCAAACTATTACTGGAAATGAACGCTTCAACATAGAAGAACGAAATTTGGGGAACCAAGTCGCCTTAGTGTACTGATCATTACCTGAAAGTATCACCAGTTTGGGTGAAAAAATATTGGCTGAGATTTCTGGAGATTCGTAATTTTTGGAAGCTTGGCAACCTCTTTCCATGAAAGTGTTTGTCGCCTTCAGTGCTTAGGGCTACATCAAGAGGAAACAAACCATAGAGATAGAACGTGAAACTACTTTACTGTGTCAAGTTTCAAGAAGCTAGCACAAACCGTGTTGGATTTAGAGTTCCAAATACATCTATCAATATAGGAGAAAAAAGAGTGAAACCTAAAAATTCAAACTGTTACTGGAAATGAACGCTTCAACATAGAAGAACGAAATTTGGGGAACCAAGTCGCCTTCGTGTACTGATCATTACCTGAAAGTATCATCCAGTTCGGGGTTAAAAAATATTTGCTGAGATTTCTGGAGATTCGTATCTTTTGGAGGCATCGCAACCCCTTTCCATGAAAGTGCTTCTCGCCCGTCAGTGCTTAGGGCTACATCAAGAGGAAACAAAACATAGAGATAGAACGTGAAACTACTTTACTGTGTCAAGTTTCAAGAAGCTAGCACAAACTGTGTTGGATTTAGAGTTCCAAATACATCTATCAATATAGGAGAAAACAGAGTGAAACCTAAAAATTCAAACTGTTACTGGAAATGAACGCTTCAACATAGAAGAACGAAATTTGGGGAACCAAGTCGCCTTAGTGTACTGATCATTACCTGAAAGTATCATCCAGTTTGGGTGAAAAAATATTGGCTGAGATTTCTGGAGATTCGTAATTTTTGGAAGCTTGGAAACCCCTTTCCATGAAAGCGCTTCTCGCCAGTCACTGCTTAGGGCTACATCAAGAGGAAACAAAACATAGAGATAGAACGTGAAACTACTTTACTGTGTCAAGTTTCAAGAAGCTAGCACAAACCGTGTCGGATTTAGAGTTCCAAGTACATGTATCAATATAGGAGAAAACAGAGTGATACCTAAAAATTCAAACTATTACTGGAAATGAACGCTTCAACATAGAAGAACGAAATTTGGGGAACCAAGTCGCCTTAGGGTACTGATCATTACCTGAAAGTATCATCCAGTTTGGGTGAAAAAATATTGGCTGAGATTTCTGGAGATTCGTAATTTTTGGAAGCTTGGCAACCTCTTTCCATGAAAGTGTTTGTCGCCTTCAGTGCTTAGGGCTACATCAAGAGGAAACAAACCATAGAGATAGAACGTGAAACTACTTTACTGTGTCAAGTTTCAAGAAGCTAGCACAAACCGTGTTGGATTTAGAGTTCCAAATACATGTATCAATATAGGAGAAAACAGAGTGAAACCTAAAAATTCAAACTGTTACTGGCAATGAACACTTCAACATAAAAGAACGAAATTTGGGGAACCAAGTCGCCTTAGTGTACTGATCATTACCTGAAAGTATCATCCAGTTTGGGTGAAAAAATATTTGCTGAGATTTCTGGAGATTCGTAATTTTTGGAAGCTTGGCAACCCCTTTCCATGAAAGTGCTTCTCGCCAGTCACTGCTTAGGGCTACATGAAGATGAAACAAACCATAGAGATAGAACGTGAAACTACTTTACTGTGTCAAGTTTCAAGAAGCTAGCACAAACCGTGTTCGATTTAGAGTTCCAAATACATCTATCGATATAGGAGAAAAAAGAGTGAAACCTAAAAATTCAAACTGTTACTGGAAATGAACGCTTCAACATAGAAGAACGAAATTTGGGGAACCAAGTCGCCTTCGTTCAATGATCATTACCTGAAAGTATCATCCAGTTTGGGTGAAAAAATATTTGCTGAGATTTCTGGAGATTCGTAATTTTTGGAAGCTTGGCAACCCCTTTCCATGAAAGTGCTTCTCGCCAGTCAGTGCTTAGGGCTACATCAAGAGAAAACAAAACATAGAGATAGAACGTGAAACTACTTTACTGTGTCAAGTTTCAAGAAGCTAGAACAAACCGTGTTGGATTTAGAGTTCCAAATACATCTATCAATATAGGAGAAAACAGAGTGAAACCTAAAAATTCAAACTGTTACTGGAAATGAACGCTTCAACATAGAAGAACGAAATTTGGGGAACCAAGTCGCCTTCGTTTACTGATCATTACCTGAAAGTATCATCCAGTTTGGGTGAAAAAATATTGGCTGAGATTTCTGGAGATTCGTAATTTTTGGAAGCTTGGCAACCCCTTTCCATGAAAGTGTTTCTCGCCTTCAGTGCTTAGGGCTACATCAAGAGGAAACAAAACATAGAGATAGAACGTGAAACTACTTTACTGTGTCAAGTTTCAAGAAGCTAGCACAAACCGTGTCGGATTTAGAGTTCCAAGTACATGTATCAATATAGGAGAAAACAGAGTGATACCTAAAAATTCAAACTATTACTGGAAATGAACGCTTCAACATAGAAGAACGAAATTTGGGGAACCAAGTCGACTTAGTGTACTGATCATTACCTGAAAGTATCATCCAGTTTGGGTGAAAAAATATTGGCTGAGATTTCTGGAGATTCGTAATTTTTGGAAGCTTGGAAACCCCTTTCCATGAAAGTGTTTCTCGCCAGTCACTGCTTAGGGCTACATCAAGAGGAAACAAAACATAGAGATAGAACGTGAAACTACTTTACTGTGTCAAGTTTCAAGAAGCTAGCACAAACCGTGTTGGATTTAGAGTTCCAAATACATCTATCAATATAGGAGAAAACAGAGTGATACCTAAAAATTCAAAGTGTTACTGGAAATGAACGCTTCAACATAGAAGAACGAAATTTGGGGAACCAAGTCGCCTTAGTGTACTGATCATTACCTGAAAGTATCATCCAGTTTGGGTGAAAAAATATTGGCTGAGATTTCTGGAGATTCGTAATTTTTGGAAGCTTGGCAACCCCTTTCCATGAAAGTGCTTCTCGCCAGTCACTGCTTAGGGCTACCTCAAGAGGAAACAAAACATAGAGATAGAACGTGAAACTACTTTACTGTGTCAAGTTTCAAGAAGCTAGCACAAACCGTGTCGGATTTAGAGTTCCAAGTACATGTATCAATATAGGAGAAAACAGAGTGATACCTAAAAATTCAAACTATTACTGGAAATGAACGCTTCAACATAGAAGAACGAAATTTGGGGAACCAAGTCGCCTTAGTGTACTGATCATTACCTGAAAGTATCATCCAGTTTGGGTGAAAAAATATTGGCTGATATTTCTGGAGATTCGTAATTTTTGGAAGCTTGGCAACCCCTTTCCATGAAAGTGCTTCTTGCCCGTCACTGCTTAGGGCTACATCAAGAGGAAACAAAACATAGAAATAGAACGTGAAACTACTTTACTGTGTCAAGTTTCAAGAAGCTAGCACAAACTGTGTTGGATTTAGAGTTCCAAATACATCTATCATTATAGGAGAAAACAGAGTGAAACCTAAAAATTCAAAGTGTTACTGGAAATGAACGCTTCAACATAGAAGAACGAAATTTGGGGAACCAAGTCGCCTTAGTGTACTGATCATTACCTGAAAGTATCATCCAGTTTGGGTGAAAAAATATTTGCTGAGATTTCTGGAGATTCGTAATTTTTGGAAGCTTGGCAACCCCTTTCCATGAAAGTGCTTCTTGCCAGTCACTGCTTAGGGCTACATCAAGAGGAAACAAAACATAGAGATAGAACGTGAAACTAATTTACTGTGTCAAGTTTCAAGAAGCTAGCACAAACCGTGTCGGATTTAGAGTTCCAAGTACATGTATCAATATAGGAGAAAACAGAGTGATACCTAAAAATTCAAACTGTTACTGGAAATGAACGCTTCAACATAGAAGAACGAAATTTGGGGAACCAAGTCGACTTAGTGTACTGATCATTACCTGAAAGTATCATCCAGTTTGGGTGAAAAAGTATTTGCTGAGATTTCTGGAGATTCGTAATTTTTGGAAGCTTGGAAACCCCTTTTCATGAAAGTGTTTCTCGCCAGTCACTGCTTAGGGCTACATCAAGAGGAAACAAAACATAGAGATAGAACGTGAAACTACTTTACTGTGTCAAGTTTCAAGAAGCTAGCACAAACCGTGTTGGATTTAGAGTTCCAAATACATCTATCAATATAGGAGAAAACAGAGTGATACCTAAAAATTCAAAGTGTTACTGGAAATGAACGCTTCAACATAGAAGAACGAAATTTGGGGAACCAAGTCGCCTTAGTGTACTGATCATTACCTGAAATTATCATCCAGTTTGGGTGAAAAAATACTGGCTGAGATTTCTGGAGATTCCTAATTTTTGGAAGCTTGGAAACCCCTTTCCATGAAAGTGTTTCTCGCCAGTCACTGCTTAAGGCTACATCAAGAGGAAACAAAACATAGAGATAGAACGTGAAACTACTTTACTGTGTCAAGTTTCAAGAAGCTAGCACAAACTGTGTTGGATTTAGAGTTCCAAATACATCTATCATTATAGGAGAAAACAGAGTGAAACCTAAAAATTCAAACTGTTACTGGAAATGAACGCTTCAACATAGAAGAACGAAATTTGGGGAACCAAGTCGCCTTAGTGTACTGATCATTACCTGAAAGTATCATCCAGTTTGGGTGAAAAAATATTGGCTGAGATTTCTGGAGATTCGTAATTTTTGGAAGCTTGGCAACCTCTTTCCATGAAAGTGTTTCTCGCCTTCAGTGCTTAGGGCTACATCAAGAGGAAACAAAACATAGAGATAGAACGTGAAACTACTTTACTGTGTCAAGTTTCAAGAAGCTAGCACAAACCGTGTTGGATTTAGAGTTCCAAATACATCTATCAATATAGGAGAAAACAGAGTGAAACCTAAAAATTCAAACTGTTACTGGAAATGAACGCTTCAACATAGAAGAATGAAATTTGGGGAACCAAGTCGCCTTAGTGTACTGATCATTACCTGAAAGTATCATCCAGTTTGGGTGAAAAAATATTTGCTGAGATTTCTGGAGATTCGTAATTTTTGGAAGCTTGGCAACCCCTTTCCATGAAAGTGCTTCTCGCCAGTCACTGCTTAGGGCTACATCAAGAGGAAACAAACCATAGAGATAGATCGAGAAACTACTTTACTGTGTCAAGTTTCAAGAAGCTAGCACAAACCGTGTTGGATTTAGAGTTCCAAATACATCTATCAATATAGGAGAAAAAAGAGTGAAACCTAAAAATTCAAACTGTTACTGGAAATGAATGCTTCAACATAGAAGAACGAAATTTGGGGAACCAAGTCGCCTTCGTGTACTGATCATTACCTGAAAGTATCATCCAGTTTGGGGTGAAAAAATATTTGCTGAGATTTCTGGAGATTCGTAACTTTTGGAAGCATCGCAACCCCTTTCCATGAAAGTGCTTCTCGCCAGTCAGTGCTTAGGGCTACATCAAGAGGAAACAAAACATAGAGATAGAACGTGAAACTACTTTACTGTGTCAAGTTTCAAGAAGCTAGCACAAACCGTGCTGGATTTAGAGTTCCAAATACATCTATCAATATAGGAGAAAACAGAGTGAAACCTAAAAATTCAAACTGTTACTGGAAATGAACGCTTCAACATAGAAGAAGGAAATTTGGGGAACCAAGTCGCCTTCGTTTACTGATCATTACCTGAAAGTATCAACCAGTTTGGGTGAAAAAATATTGGCTGAGATTTCTGGAGATTCGTAATTTTTGGAAGCTTGGCAACCCCTTTCCATGAAAGGGTTTCTCGCCTTCAGTGCTTAGGGCTACATGAAGATGAAACAAAACATAGAGATAGAACATGAAACTACTTTACTGTGTCAAGTTTCAAGAAGCTAGCACAAACCGTGTTGGATTTAGAGTTCCAAATACATCTATCAATATAGGAGAAAACAGAGTGATACCTAAAAATTCAAAGTGTTACTGGAAATGAACGCTTCAACATAGAAGAACGAAATTTGGGGAACCAAGTCGCCTTAGTGTACTGATCATTACCTGAAAGTATCATCCAGTTTGGGTGAAAAAATATTTGCTGAGATTTCTGGAGATTCGTAATTTTTGGAAGCTTGGCAACCCCTTTCCATGAAAGTGTTTCTCGCCAGTCACTGCTTAGGGCTACATCAAGAGGAAACAAAACATAGAGATAGAACGTGAAACTACTTTACTGTGTCAAGTTTCAAGAAGCTAGCACAAACCGTGTTGGATTTAGAGTTCCAAATACATCTATGAATATAGGAGAAAACAGAGTGAAACCTAAAAATTCAAACTGTTACTGGAAATGAACGCTTCAACATAGAAGAACGAAATTTGGGGAACCAAGTCGCCTTAGTGTACTGATCATTACCTGCAAGTATCATCCAGTTTGGGAGAAAAAATATTGGCTGAGATTTCTGGAGATTCGTAATTTTTGGAAGCTTGGCAACCCCTTTCCATGAAAGTGTTTCTCGCCTTCACTGCTTAGGGCTACATCAAGAGGAAACAAAACATAGAGATAGATCGTGAAACTACTTTACTGTGTCAAGTTTCAAGAAGCTAGCACAATCCGTGTTGGATTTAGAGTTCCAAATACATCTATCAATATAGGAGAAAACAGAGTGAAACCTAAAAATTCAAACAGTTACTGGAAATGAACGCTTCAACATAGAAGAACGAAATTTGGGGAACAAAGTCGCCTTAGTGTACTGATCATTAACTGAAAGTATCATCCAGTTTGGGTCAAAAAATATTGGCTGAGATTTCTGGAGATTCGTAATTTTTGGAAGCTTCGCAACCCCTTTCCATAAAAGTGTTTCTCGCCAGTCAGTGCTTAGGGCTACATCAAGAGGAAACAAAACATAGAGATAGAACGTGAAACTACTTCACTGTGTCAAGTTTCAAGAAGCTAGCACAAACCGTGTTGGATTTAGAGTTCCAAATACATCTATCAATATAGGAGAAAACAGAGTGAAACCTAAAAATTCAAACTGTTACTGGAAATGAACGCTTCAACATAGAAGAACGAAATTTGGGGAACCAAGTCGCCTTCGTGTACTGATCATTACCTGAAAGTATCATCCAGTTTGGGTGAAAAAATATTTGGTGAGATTTCTGGAGATTCGTAATATTTGGAAGCTTGGAAACCCCTTTCCATGAAAGTGTTTCTCGCCAGTCACTGCTTAGGGCTACATCAAGAGGAAACAAAACATAGAGATAGAACGTGAAACTACTTTACTGTGTCAAGTTTCAAGAAGCTAGCACAAACCGTGTTGGATTTAGAGTTCCAAATACATCTATCAATATAGGAGAAAACAGAGTGATACCTAAAAATTCAAAGTGTTACTGGAAATGAACGCTTCAACATAGAAGAACGAAATTTGGGGAACCAAGTCGCCTTAGTGTACTGATCATTACCTGAAAGTATCATCCAGTTTGGGTGAAAAAATATTTGCTGAGATTTCTGGAGATTCGTAATTTTTGGAAGCTTGGCAACCCCTTTCCATGAAAGTGCTTCTCGCCAGTCACTGCTTAGGGCTACATTAAGAGGAAACAAACCATAGAGATAGAACGTGAGACTACTTTACTGTGTCAAGTTTCAAGAAGCTAGCACAAACCGTGTTGGATTTAGAGTTCCAAATACATCTATCAATATAGGAGAAAACAGAGTGAAACCTAAAAATTCAAACTGTTACTGGAAATGAACACTTCAACATAAAAGAACGAAATTTGGGGAACCAAGTCGCCTTAGTGTACTGATCATTACCTGAAAGTATCATCCAGTTTGGGTGAAAAAATATTTGCTGAGATTTCTGGAGATTCGTAATTTTTGGAAGCTTGGCAACCCCTTTCCATGAAAGTGCTTCTCGCCAGTCACTGCTTAGGGCTACATTAAGAGGAAACAAACCATAGAGATAGAACGTGAAACTACTTTACTGTGTCAAGTTTCAAGAAGCTAGCACAAACCGTGTTCGATTTAGAGTTCCAAATACATCTATCAATATAGGAGAAAAAAGAGTGAAACCTAAAAATTCAAACTGTTACTGGAAATGAACGCTTCAACATAGAAGAACGAAATTTGGGGAACCAAGTCGCCTTAGTGTACTGATCATTACCTGAAAGTATCATCCAGTTTGGGTGAAAAAATATTGGCTGAGATTTCTGGAGATTCGTAATTTTTGGAAGCTTGGAAACCCCTTTCCATGAAAGTGTTTCTCGCCAGTCACTGCTTAGGGCTACATCAAGAGGAAACAAAACATAGAGATAGAACGTGAAACTACTTTACTGTGTCTAGTTTCAAGAAGCTAGCACAAACTGTGTTGGATTTAGAGTTCCAAATACATCTATCAATATAGGAGAAAACAGAGTGAAACCTAAAAATTCAAACTGTTACTGGAAATGAACGCTTCAACATAGAAGAACGAAATTTGGGGAACCAAGTCGCCTTAGTGTACTGATCATTACCTGAAAGTATCATCCAGTTTGGGGTTAAAAAATATTTGCTGAGATTTCTGGAGATTCGTAACTTTTGGAAGCATCGCAACCCCTTTCCATGAAAGTGCTTCTCGCCAGTCAGTGCTTAGGGCTACATCAAGAGGAAACAAAACATAGAGATAGAACGTGAAACTACTTTACTGTGTCAAGTTTCAAGAAGCTAGCACAAACCGTGTCGGATTTAGAGTTCCAAGTACATGTATCAATATAGGAGAAAACAGAGTGATACCTAAAAATTCAAACTATTACTGGAAATGAACGCTTCAACATAGAAGAACGAAATTTGGGGAACCAAGTCGACTTAGTGTACTGATCATTACCTGAAAGTATCATCCAGTTTGGGTGAAAAAATATTTGCTGAGATTTCTGGAGATTCGTAATTTTTGGAAGCTTGGAAACCCCTTTCCATGAAAGTGTTTCTCGCCAGTCACTGCTTAGGGCTACATCAAGAGGAAACAAAACATAGAGATAGAACGTGAAACTACTTTACTGTGTCAAGTTTCAAGAAGCTAGCACAAACTGTGTTGGATTTAGAGTTCCAAATACATCTATCATTATAGGAGAAAACAGAGTGAAACCTAAAAATTCAAACTGTTACTGGAAATGAACGCTTCAACATAGAAGAACGAAATTTGGGGAACCAAGTCGCCTTAGTGTACTGATCATTACCTGAAAGTATCATCCAGTTTGGGTGAAAAAATATTGGCTGAGATTTCTGGAGATTCGTAATTTTTGGAAGCTTGGCAACCTCTTTCCATGAAAGTGTTTCTCGCCTTCAGTGCTTAGGGCTACATCAAGAGGAAACAAAACATAGAGATAGAACGTAAAACTACTTTACTATGTCAAGTTTCAAGAAGCTAGCACAAACCGTGTTGGATTTAGAGTTCCAAATACATCTATCAATATAGGAGAAAACAGAGTGAAACCTAAAAATTCAAACTGTTACTGGAAATGAACGCTTCAACATAGAAGAACGAAATTTGGGGAACCAAGTCGCCTTCGTTTAATGATCATTACCTGAAAGTATCATCCAGTTTGGGTGAAAAAATATTTGCTGAGATTTCTGGAGATTCGTAATTTTTGGAAGCTTGGCAACCCCTTTCCATGAAAGTGCTTCTCGCCAGTCACTGCTTAGGGCTACATTAAGAGGAAACAAACCATAGAGATAGAACGTGAAACTACTTTACTGTGTCAAGTTTCAAGAAGCTAGCACAAACCGTGTTCGATTTAGAGTTCCAAATACATCTATCAATATAGGAGAAAACAGAGTGAAACCTAAAAATTCAAACTGTTACTGGAAATGAACGCTTCAACATAGAAGAACGAAATTTGGGGAACCAAGTCGCCTTAGTGTACTGATCATTACCTGAAAGTATCATCCAGTTTGGGTGAAAAAATATTGGCTGAGATTTCTGGAGATTCGTAATTTTTGGAAGATTGGCAACCCCTTTCCATGAAAGTGCTTCTTGCCAGTCACTGCTTAGGGCTACATCAAGAGGAAACAAAACATAGAGATAGAACGTGAAACTACTTTACTGTGTCAAGTTTCAAGAAGCTAGCACAAACCGTGTCGGATTTAGAGTCCCAAGTACATGTATCAATATAGGAGAAAACAGAGTGATACCTAAAAATTCAAACTATTACTGGAAATGAACGCTTCAACATAGAAGAACGAAATTTGGGGAACCAAGTCGACTTAGTGTACTGATCATTACCTGAAAGTATCATCCAGTTTGGGTGAAAAAATATTTGCTGAGATTTCTGGAGATTCGTAATTTTTGGAAGCTTGGAAACCAGTTTCCATGAAAGTGTTTCTCGCCAGTCACTGCTTAGGGCTACATCAAGAGGAAACAAAACATAGAGATAGAACGTGAAACTACTTTACTGTGTCAAGTTTCAAGAAGCTAGCACAAACCGTGTTGGATTTAGAGTTCCAAATACATCTATCAATATAGGAGAAAACAGAGTGATACCTAAAAATTCAAAGTGTTACTGGAAATGAACGCTTCAACATAGAAGAACGAAATTTGGGGAACCAAGTCGCCTTAGTGTACTGATCATTACCTGAAATTATCATCCAGTTTGGGTGAAAAAATATTGGCTGAGATTTCTGGAGATTCGTAATTTTTGGAAGCTTGGAAACCCCTTTCCATGAAAGTGTTTCTCGCCAGTCACTGCTTAGGGCTACATCAAGAGGAAACAAAACATAGAGATAGAACGTGAAACTACTTTACTGTGTCAAGTTTCAAGAAGCTAGCACAAACTGTGTTGGATTTAGAGTTCCAAATACATCTATCATTATAGGAGAAAACAGAGTGAAACCTAAAAATTCAAACTGTTACTGGAAATGAACGCTTCAACATAGAAGAACGAAATTTGGGGAACCAAGTCGCCTTAGTGTACTGATCATTACCTGAAATTATCATCCAGTTTGGGTGAAAAAATATTGGCTGAGATTTCTGGAGATTCGTAATTTTTGGAAGCTTGGCAACCTCTTTCCATGAAAGTGTTTCTCGCCTTCAGTGCTTAGGGCTACATCAAGAGGAAACAAAACATAGAGATAGAACGTGAAACTACTTTACTATGTCAAGTTTCAAGAAGCTAGCACAAACCGTGTTGGATTTAGAGTTCCAAATACATCTATCAATATAGGAGAAAACAGAGTGAAACCTAAAAATTCAAACTGTTACTGGAAATGAACGCTTCAACATAGAAGAACGAAATTTGGGGAAGAGATAGAACGTGAGACTACTTTACTGTGTCAAGTTTCAAGAAGCTAGCACAAACCGTGTTGGATTTAGAGTTCCAAATACATCTATCAATATAGGAGAAAAAAGAGTGAAACCTAAAAATTCAAACTGTTACTGGAAATGAACGCTTCAACATAGAAGAACGAAATTTGGGGAACCAAGTCGCCTTCGTTTACTGATCATTACCTGAAAGTATCAACCAGTTTGGGTGAAAAAATATTGGATGAGATTTCTGGAGATTCGTAATTTTTGGAAGCTTGGCAACCCCTTTCCATGAAAGGGTTTCTCGCCTTCTGTGCTTAGGGCTACATCAAGAGGAAACAAAACATAGAGATAGAACATGAAACTACTTTACTGTGTCAAGTTTCAAGAAGCTAGCACAAACCGTGTTGGATTTAGAGTTCCAAATACATCTATCAATATAGGAGAAAACAGAGTGATACCTAAAAATTCAAAGTGTTACTGGAAATGAACGCTTCAACATAGAAGAACGAAATTTGGGGAACCAAGTCGCCTTAGTGTACTGATCATTACCTGAAAGTATCATCCAGTTTGGGTGAAAAAATATTGGCTGAGATTTCTGGAGATTCGTAATTTTTGGAAGCTTGGCAACCCCTTTCCATGAAAGTGTTTCTCGCCAGTCACTGCTTAGGGCTACATCAAGAGGAAACAAAACATAGAGATAGAACGTGAAACTACTTTACTGTGTCAAGTTTCAAGAAGCTAGCACAAACCGTGTTGTATTTAGAGTTCCAAATACATCTATCAATATAGGAGAAAACAGAGTGAAACCTAAAAATTCAAACTGTTACTGGAAATGAACGCTTCAACATAGAAGAACGAAATTTGGGGAACCAAGTCGCCTTAGTGTACTGATCATTACCTGAAAGTATCATCCAGTTTGGGTGAAAAAATATTGGCTGAGATTTCTGGAGATTCGTAATTTTTGGAAGCTTCGCAACCCCTTTCCATAAAAGTGTTTCTCGCCAGTCAGTGCTTAGGGCTACATCAAGAGGAAACAAAACATAGAGATAGAACGTGAAACTACTTCACTGTGTCCAGTTTCAAGAAGCTAGCACAAACCGTGTTGGATTTAGAGTTCCAAATACATCTATCAATATAGGAGAAAACAGAGTGAAACCTAAAAATTCAAACTGTTACTGGAAATGAACGCTTCAACATAGAAGAACGAAATTTGGGGAACCAAGTTGCCTTAGTGTACTGATCATTACCTGAAAGTATCATCCAGTTTGGGTGAAAAAATATTGGCTGAGATTTCTGGAGATTCGTAATTTTTGGAAGCTTGGCAACCCCTTTCCATGAAAGTGCTTCTCGCCAGTCACTGCTTAGGGCTACATCAAGAGGAAACAAACCATAGAGATAGAACGTGAAACTACTTTACTGTGTCAAGTTTCAAGAAGCTAGCACAAACCGTGTTGGATTTAGAGTTCCAAATACATCTATCAATATAGGAGAAAACAGAGTGAAACCTAAAAATTCAAACTGTTACTGGAAATGAACGCTTCAACATAGAAGAACGAAATTTGGGGAACCAAGTTGCCTTAGTGTACTGATCATTACCTGAAAGTATCATCCAGTTTGGGTGAAAAAATATTGGCTGAGATTTCTGGAGATTCGTAATTTTTGGAAGCTTGGCAACCTCTTTCCATGAAAGTGTTTCTCGCCTTCAGTGCTTAGGGCTACATCAAGAGGAAACAAAACATAGAGATAGAACGTGAAACTACTTTACTATGTCAAGTTTCAAGAAGCTAGCACAAACCGTGTTGGATTTAGAGTTCCAAATACATCTATCAATATAGGAGAAAACAGAGTGAAACCTAAAAATTCAAACTGTTACTGGAAATGAACGCTTCAACATAGAAGAACGAAATTTGGGGAAGAGATAGAACGTGAGACTACTTTACTGTGTCAAGTTTCAAGAAGCTAGCACAAACCGTGTTGGATTTAGAGTTCCAAATACATCTATCAATATAGGAGAAAAAAGAGTGAAACCTAAAAATTCAAACTGTTACTGGAAATGAACGCTTCAACATAGAAGAACGAAATTTGGGGAACCAAGTCGCCTTCGTTTACTGATCATTACCTGAAAGTATCAACCAGTTTGGGTGAAAAAATATTGGATGAGATTTCTGGAGATTCGTAATTTTTGGAAGCTTGGCAACCCCTTTCCATGAAAGGGTTTCTCGCCTTCAGTGCTTAGGGCTACATCAAGAGGAAACAAAACATAGAGATAGAACATGAAACTACTTTACTGTGTCAAGTTTCAAGAAGCTAGCACAAACCGTGTTGGATTTAGAGTTCCAAATACATCTATCAATATAGGAGAAAAAGGAGTGATACCTAAAAATTCAAAGTGTTACTGGAAATGAACGCTTCAACATAGAAGAACGAAATTTGGGGAACCAAGTCGCCTTAGTGTACTGATCATTACCTGAAAGTATCATCCAGTTTGGGTGAAAAAATATTGGCTGAGATTTCTGGAGATTCGTAATTTTTGGAAGCTTGGCAACCCCTTTCCATGAAAGTGTTTCTCGCCAGTCACTGCTTAGGGCTACATCAAGAGGAAACAAAACATAGAGATAGAACGTGAAACTACTTTACTGTGTCAAGTTTCAAGAAGCTAGCACAAACCGTGTTGGATTTAGAGTTCCAAATACATCTATGAATATAGGAGAAAACAGAGTGAAACCTAAAAATTCAAACTGTTACTGGAAATGAACGCTTCAACATAGAAGAACGAAATTTGGGGAACCAAGTCGCCTTAGTGTACTGATCATTACCTGCAAGTATCATCCAGTTTGGGAGAAAAAATATTGGCTGAGATTTCTGGAGATTCGTAATTTTTGGAAGCTTGGCAACCCCTTTCCATGAAAGTGTTTCTCGCCTTCACTGCTTAGGGCTACATCAAGAGGAAACAAAACATAGAGATAGATCGTGAAACTACTTTACTGTGTCAAGTTTCAAGAAGCTAGCACAATCCGTGTTGGATTTAGAGTTCCAAATACATCTATCAATATAGGAGAAAACAGAGTGAAACCTAAAAATTCAAACAGTTACTGGAAATGAACGCTTCAACATAGAAGAACGAAATTTGGGGAACAAAGTCGCCTTAGTGTACTGATCATTAACTGAAAGTATCATCCAGTTTGGGTCAAAAAATATTGGCTGAGATTTCTGGAGATTCGTAATTTTTGGAAGCTTCGCAACCCCTTTCCATAAAAGTGTTTCTCGCCAGTCAGTGCTTAGGGCTACATCAAGAGGAAACAAAACATAGAGATAGAACGTGAAACTACTTCACTGTGTCAAGTTTCAAGAAGCTAGCACAAACCGTGTTGGATTTAGAGTTCCAAATACATCTATCAATATAGGAGAAAACAGAGTGAAACCTAAAAATTCAAACTGTTACTGGAAATGAACGCTTCAACATAGAAGAACGAAATTTGGGGAACCAAGTCGCCTTCGTGTACTGATCATTACCTGAAAGTATCATCCAGTTTGGGTGAAAAAATATTTGGTGAGATTTCTGGAGATTCGTAATTTTTGGAAGCTTGGAAACCCCTTTCCATGAAAGTGTTTCTCGCCAGTCACTGCTTAGGGCTACATCAAGAGGAAACAAAACATAGAGATAGAACGTGAAACTACTTTACTGTGTCAAGTTTCAAGAAGCTAGCACAAACCGTGTTGGATTTAGAGTTCCAAATACATCTATCAATATAGGAGAAAACAGAGTGATACCTAAAAATTCAAAGTGTTACTGGAAATGAACGCTTCAACATAGAAGAACGAAATTTGGGGAACCAAGTCGCCTTAGTGTACTGATCATTACCTGAAAGTATCATCCAGTTTGGGTGAAAAAATATTTGCTGAGATTTCTGGAGATTCGTAATTTTTGGAAGCTTGGCAACCCCTTTCCATGAAAGTGCTTCTCGCCAGTCACTGCTTAGGGCTACATTAAGAGGAAACAAACCATAGAGATAGAACGTGAGACTACTTTACTGTGTCAAGTTTCAAGAAGCTAGCACAAACCGTGTTGGATTTAGAGTTCCAAATACATCTATCAATATAGGAGAAAACAGAGTGAAACCTAAAAATTCAAACTGTTACTGGAAATGAACACTTCAACATAAAAGAACGAAATTTGGGGAACCAAGTCGCCTTAGTGTACTGATCATTACCTGAAAGTATCATCCAGTTTGGGTGAAAAAATATTTGCTGAGATTTCTGGAGATTCGTAATTTTTGGAAGCTTGGCAACCCCTTTCCATGAAAGTGCTTCTCGCCAGTCACTGCTTAGGGCTACATTAAGAGGAAACAAACCATAGAGATAGAACGTGAAACTACTTTACTGTGTCAAGTTTCAAGAAGCTAGCACAAACCGTGTTCGATTTAGAGTTCCAAATACATCTATCAATATAGGAGAAAAAAGAGTGAAACCTAAAAATTCAAACTGTTACTGGAAATGAACGCTTCAACATAGAAGAACGAAATTTGGGGAACCAAGTCGCCTTAGTGTACTGATCATTACCTGAAAGTATCATCCAGTTTGGGTGAAAAAATATTGGCTGAGATTTCTGGAGATTCGTAATTTTTGGAAGCTTGGAAACCCCTTTCCATGAAAGTGTTTCTCGCCAGTCACTGCTTAGGGCTACATCAAGAGGAAACAAAACATAGAGATAGAACGTGAAACTACTTTACTGTGTCTAGTTTCAAGAAGCTAGCACAAACTGTGTTGGATTAAGAGTTCCAAATACATCTATCAATATAGGAGAAAACAGAGTGAAACCTAAAAATTCAAACTGTTACTGGAAATGAACGCTTCAACATAGAAGAACGAAATTTGGGGAACCAAGTCGCCTTAGTGTACTGATCATTACCTGAAAGTATCATCCAGTTTGGGGTTAAAAAATATTTGCTGAGATTTCTGGAGATTCGTAACTTTTGGAAGCATCGCAACCCCTTTCCATGAAAGTGCTTCTCGCCAGTCAGTGCTTAGGGCTACATCAAGAGGAAACAAAACATAGAGATAGAACGTGAAACTACTTTACTGTGTCAAGTTTCAAGAAGCTAGCACAAACCGTGTCGGATTTAGAGTTCCAAGTACATGTATCAATATAGGAGAAAACAGAGTGATACCTAAAAATTCAAACTATTACTGGAAATGAACGCTTCAACATAGAAGAACGAAATTTGGGGAACCAAGTCGACTTAGTGTACTGATCATTACCTGAAAGTATCATCCAGTTTGGGTGAAAAAATATTTGCTGAGATTTCTGGAGATTCGTAATTTTTGGAAGCTTGGAAACCCCTTTCCATGAAAGTGTTTCTCGCCAGTCAGTGCTTAGGGCTACATCAAGAGGAAACAAAACATACAGATAGAACGTGAATCTACTTTACTGTGTCAAGTTTCAAGAAGCTAGCACAAACTGTGTTGGATTTAGAGTTCCAAATACATCTATCATTATAGGAGAAAACAGAGTGAAACCTAAAAATTCAAACTGTTACTGGAAATGAACGCTTCAACATAGAAGAACGAAATTTGGGGAACCAAGTCGCCTTAGTGTACTGATCATTACCTGAAAGTATCATCCAGTTTGGGTGAAAAAATATTGGCTGAGATTTCTGGAGATTCGTAATTTTTGGAAGCTTGGCAACCTCTTTCCATGAAAGTGTTTCTCGCCTTCAGTGCTTAGGGCTACATCAAGAGGAAACAAAACATAGAGATAGAACGTAAAACTACTTTACTATGTCAAGTTTCAAGAAGCTAGCACAAACCGTGTTGGATTTAGAGTTCCAAATACATCTATCAATATAGGAGAAAACAGAGTGAAACCTAAAAATTCAAACTGTTACTGGAAATGAACGCTTCAACATAGAAGAACGAAATTTGGGGAACCAAGTCGCCTTCGTTTAATGATCATTACCTGAAAGTATCATCCAGTTTGGGTGAAAAAATATTTGCTGAGATTTCTGGAGATTCGTAATTTTTGGAAGCTTGGCAACCCCTTTCCATGAAAGTGCTTCTCGCCAGTCACTGCTTAGGGCTACATTAAGAGGAAACAAACCATAGAGATAGAACGTGAAACTACTTTACTGTGTCAAGTTTCAAGAAGCTAGCACAAACCGTGTTCGATTTAGAGTTCCAAATACATCTATCAATATAGGAGAAAACAGAGTGAAACCTAAAAATTCAAACTGTTACTGGAAATGAACGCTTCAACATAGAAGAACGAAATTTGGGGAACCAAGTCGCCTTAGTGTACTGATCATTACCTGAAAGTATCATCCAGTTTGGGTGAAAAAATATTGGCTGAGATTTCTGGAGATTCGTAATTTTTGGAAGATTGGCAACCCCTTTCCATGAAAGTGCTTCTTGCCAGTCACTGCTTAGGGCTACATCAAGAGGAAACAAAACATAGAGATAGAACGTGAAACTACTTTACTGTGTCAAGTTTCAAGAAGCTAGCACAAACCGTGTCGGATTTAGAGTCCCAAGTACATGTATCAATATAGGAGAAAACAGAGTGATACCTAAAAATTCAAACTATTACTGGAAATGAACGCTTCAACATAGAAGAACGAAATTTGGGGAACCAAGTCGACTTAGTGTACTGATCATTACCTGAAAGTATCATCCAGTTTGGGTGAAAAAATATTTGCTGAGATTTCTGGAGATTCGTAATTTTTGGAAGCTTGGAAACCAGTTTCCATGAAAGTGTTTCTCGCCAGTCACTGCTTAGGGCTACATCAAGAGGAAACAAAACATAGAGATAGAACGTGAAACTACTTTACTGTGTCAAGTTTCAAGAAGCTAGCACAAACCGTGTTGGATTTAGAGTTCCAAATACATCTATCAATATAGGAGAAAACAGAGTGATACCTAAAAATTCAAAGTGTTACTGGAAATGAACGCTTCAACATAGAAGAACGAAATTTGGGGAACCAAGTCGCCTTAGTGTACTGATCATTACCTGAAATTATCATCCAGTTTGGGTGAAAAAATATTGGCTGAGATTTCTGGAGATTCGTAATTTTTGGAAGCTTGGAAACCCCTTTCCATGAAAGTGTTTCTCGCCAGTCACTGCTTAGGGCTACATCAAGAGGAAACAAAACATAGAGATAGAACGTGAAACTACTTTACTGTGTCAAGTTTCAAGAAGCTAGCACAAACTGTGTTGGATTTAGAGTTCCAAATACATCTATCATTATAGGAGAAAACAGAGTGAAACCTAAAAATTCAAACTGTTACTGGAAATGAACGCTTCAACATAGAAGAACGAAATTTGGGGAACCAAGTCGCCTTAGTGTACTGATCATTACCTGAAAGTATCATCCAGTTTGGGTGAAAAAATATTGGCTGAGATTTCTGGAGATTCGTAATTTTTGGAAGCTTGGCAACCTCTTTCCATGAAAGTGTTTCTCGCCTTCAGTGCTTAGGGCTACATCAAGAGGAAACAAAACATAGAGATAGAACGTGAAACTACTTTACTATGTCAAGTTTCAAGAAGCTAGCACAAACCGTGTTGGATTTAGAGTTCCAAATACATCTATCAATATAGGAGAAAACAGAGTGAAACCTAAAAATTCAAACTGTTACTGGAAATGAACGCTTCAACATAGAAGAACGAAATTTGGGGAAGAGATAGAACGTGAGACTACTTTACTGTGTCAAGTTTCAAGAAGCTAGCACAAACCGTGTTGGATTTAGAGTTCCAAATACATCTATCAATATAGGAGAAAAAAGAGTGAAACCTAAAAATTCAAACTGTTACTGGAAATGAACGCTTCAACATAGAAGAACGAAATTTGGGGAACCAAGTCGCCTTCGTTTACTGATCATTACCTGAAAGTATCAACCAGTTTGGGTGAAAAAATATTGGATGAGATTTCTGGAGATTCGTAATTTTTGGAAGCTTGGCAACCCCTTTCCATGAAAGGGTTTCTCGCCTTCTGTGCTTAGGGCTACATCAAGAGGAAACAAAACATAGAGATAGAACATGAAACTACTTTACTGTGTCAAGTTTCAAGAAGCTAGCACAAACCGTGTTGGATTTAGAGTTCCAAATACATCTATCAATATAGGAGAAAACAGAGTGATACCTAAAAATTCAAAGTGTTACTGGAAATGAACGCTTCAACATAGAAGAACGAAATTTGGGGAACCAAGTCGCCTTAGTGTACTGATCATTACCTGAAAGTATCATCCAGTTTGGGTGAAAAAATATTGGCTGAGATTTCTGGAGATTCGTAATTTTTGGAAGCTTGGCAACCCCTTTCCATGAAAGTGTTTCTCGCCAGTCACTGCTTAGGGCTACATCAAGAGGAAACAAAACATAGAGATAGAACGTGAAACTACTTTACTGTGTCAAGTTTCAAGAAGCTAGCACAAACCGTGTTGTATTTAGAGTTCCAAATACATCTATCAATATAGGAGAAAACAGAGTGAAACCTAAAAATTCAAACTGTTACTGGAAATGAACGCTTCAACATAGAAGAACGAAATTTGGGGAACCAAGTCGCCTTAGTGTACTGATCATTACCTGAAAGTATCATCCAGTTTGGGTGAAAAAATATTGGCTGAGATTTCTGGAGATTCGTAATTTTTGGAAGCTTCGCAACCCCTTTCCATAAAAGTGTTTCTCGCCAGTCAGTGCTTAGGGCTACATCAAGAGGAAACAAAACATAGAGATAGAACGTGAAACTACTTCACTGTGTCCAGTTTCAAGAAGCTAGCACAAACCGTGTTGGATTTAGAGTTCCAAATACATCTATCAATATAGGAGAAAACAGAGTGAAACCTAAAAATTCAAACTGTTACTGGAAATGAACGCTTCAACATAGAAGAACGAAATTTGGGGAACCAAGTTGCCTTAGTGTACTGATCATTACCTGAAAGTATTTTCCAGTTTGGGTGAAAAAATATTTACTGAGATTTCTGGAGATTCGTAATTTTTGGAAGCTTGGCAACCCCTTTCCATGAAAGTGCTTCTCGCCAGTCACTGCTTAGGGCTACATCAAGAGGAAACAAACCATAGAGATAGAACGTGAAACTACTTTACTGTGTCAAGTTTCAAGAAGCTAGCACAAACCGTGTTGGATTTAGAGTTCCAAATACATCTATCAATATAGGAGAAAACAGAGTGAAACCTAAAAATTCAAACTGTTACTGGAAATGAACGCTTCAACATAGAAGAACGAAATTTGGGGAACCAAGTTGCCTTAGTGTACTGATCATTACCTGAAAGTATCATCCAGTTTGGGTGAAAAAATATTGGCTGAGATTTCTGGAGATTCGTAATTTTTGGAAGCTTGGCAACCTCTTTCCATGAAAGTGTTTCTCGCCTTCAGTGCTTAGGGCTACATCAAGAGGAAACAAAACATAGAGATAGAACGTGAAACTACTTTACTATGTCAAGTTTCAAGAAGCTAGCACAAACCGTGTTGGATTTAGAGTTCCAAATACATCTATCAATATAGGAGAAAACAGAGTGAAACCTAAAAATTCAAACTGTTACTGGAAATGAACGCTTCAACATAGAAGAACGAAATTTGGGGAAGAGATAGAACGTGAGACTACTTTACTGTGTCAAGTTTCAAGAAGCTAGCACAAACCGTGTTGGATTTAGAGTTCCAAATACATCTATCAGTATAGGAGAAAAAAGAGTGAAACCTAAAAATTCAAACTGTTACTGGAAATGAACGCTTCAACATAGAAGAACGAAATTTGGGGAACCAAGTCGCCTTCGTTTACTGATCATTACCTGAAAGTATCAACCAGTTTGGGTGAAAAAATATTGGATGAGATTTCTGGAGATTCGTAATTTTTGGAAGCTTGGCAACCCCTTTCCATGAAAGGGTTTCTCGCCTTCAGTGCTTAGGGCTACATCAAGAGGAAACAAAACATAGAGATAGAACATGAAACTACTTTACTGTGTCAAGTTTCAAGAAGCTAGCACAAACCGTGTTGGATTTAGAGTTCCAAATACATCTATCAATATAGGAGAAAAAGGAGTGATACCTAAAAATTCAAAGTGTTACTGGAAATGAACGCTTCAACATAGAAGAACGAAATTTGGGGAACCAAGTCGCCTTAGTGTACTGATCATTACCTGAAAGTATCATCCAGTTTGGGTGAAAAAATATTGGCTGAGATTTCTGGAGATTCGTAATTTTTGGAAGCTTGGCAACCCCTTTCCATGAAAGTGTTTCTCGCCAGTCACTGCTTAGGGCTACATCAAGAGGAAACAAAACATAGAGATAGAACGTGAAACTACTTTACTGTGTCAAGTTTCAAGAAGCTAGCACAAACCGTGTTGGATTTAGAGTTCCAAATACATCTATCAATATAGGAGAAAACAGAGTGAAACCTAAAAATTCAAACTGTTACTGGAAATGAACGCTTCAACATAGAAGAACGAAATTTGGGGAACCAAGTCGCCTTAGTGTACTGATCATTACCTGAAAGTATCATCCAGTTTGGGTGAAAAAATATTGGCTGAGATTTCTGGAGATTCGTAATTTTTGGAAGCTTCGCAACCCCTTTCCATAAAAGTGTTTCTCGCCAGTCAGTGCTTAGGGCTACATCAAGAGGAAACAAAACATAGAGATAGAACGTGAAACTACTTCACTGTGTCCAGTTTCAAGAAGCTAGCACAAACCGTGTTGGATTTAGAGTTCCAAATACATCTATCAATATAGGAGAAAACAGAGTGAAACCTAAAAATTCAAACTGTTACTGGAAATGAACGCTTCAACATAGAAGAACGAAATTTGGGGAACCAAGTCGCCTTAGTGTACTGATCATTACCTGAAAGTATTTTCCAGTTTGGGTGAAAAAATATTTACTGAGATTTCTGGAGATTCGTAATTTTTGGAAGCTTGGCAACCCCTTTCCATGAAAGTGCTTCTCGCCAGTCACTGCTTAGGGCTACATCAAGAGGAAACAAACCATAGAGATAGAACGTGAAACTACTTTACTGTGTCAAGTTTCAAGAAGCTAGCACAAACCGTGTTGGATTTAGAGTTCCGAATACATCTATCAATATAGGAGAAAACAGAGTGAAACCTAAAAATTCAAACTGTTACTGGAAATGAACGCTTCAACATAGAAGAACGAAATTTGGGGAACCAAGTCGCCTTAGTGTACTGATAATTACCTGAAAGTATCATCCAGTTTGGGTGAAAAAATATTGGCTGAGATTTCTGGAGATACGTAATTTTTGGAAGCTTGGCAACCTCTTTCCATGAAAGTGTTTCTCGCCTTCAGTGCTTAGGGCTACATCAAGAGGAAACAAAACATAGAGATAGAACGTGAAACTACTTTACTATGTCAAGTTTTAGGAAGCTAGCACAAACCGTGTTGGATTTAGAGTTCCAAATACATCTATCAATATAGGAGAAAAAAGAGTGAAACCTAAAAATTCAAACTGTTACTGGAAATGAACGCTTCAACATAGAAGAACGAAATTTGGGGAACCAAGTCGCCTTCGTGTACTGATCATTACCTGAATGTATCATCCAGTTTGGGGTTAAAAAATATTTGCTGAGATTTCTGGAGATTCGTAACTTTTGGAATCATCGCAACCCCTTTCCATGAAAGTGCTTCTCGCCAGTCAGTGCTTAGGGCTACATCAAGAGGAAACAAAACATAGAGATAGAACGTGAAACTACTTTACTGTGTCAAGTTTCAAGAAGCTAGCACAAACCGTGTTGGATTTAGGGTTCCAAATATATCTATCAATATAGGAGAAAACAGAGTGAAACCTAAAAATTCAAACTGTTACTGGAAATGAACGCTTCAACATAGAAGAACGAAATTTGGGGAACCAAGTCGTCTTCGTTTACTGATCATTACCTGAAAGTATCATCCAGTTTGGGTGAAAAAATATTGGCTGAGATTTCTGGAGATTCGTAATTTTTGGAAGCTTGGCAACCTCTTTCCATGAAAGTGTTTCTCGCCTTCAGTGCTTAGGGCTACATCAAGAGGAAACAAAACATAGAGATAGAACGTGAAACTACTTTACTGTGTCAAGTTTCAAGAAGCTAGCACAAACCGTGTTGGATTTAGAGTTCCAAATACATCTATCAATATAGGAGAAAACAGAGTGAAACATAAAAATTCAAACTGTTACTGGAAATGAACACTTCAACATAAAAGAACGAAATTTGGGGAACCAAGTCGCCTTAGTGTACTGATCATTACCTGAAAGTATCATCCAGTTTGGGTGAAAAAATATTTGCTGAGATTTCTGGAGATTCGTAATTTTTGGAAGCTTGGCAACCCCTTTCCATGAAAGTGCTTCTCGCCAGTCACTGCTTAGGGCTACATTAAGAGGAAACAAACCATAGAGATAGAACGTGAAACTACTTTACTGTGTCAAGTTTCAAGAAGCTAGCACAAACCGTGTTGGATTTAGAGTTCCAAATACATCTATCAATATAGGAGAAAAAAGAGTGAAACCTAAAAATTCAAACTGTTACTGGAAATGAACGCTTCAATATAGAAGAACGAAATTTGGGGAACCAAGTCGCATTCGTGTACTGATCATTACCTGAAAGTATCATCCAGTTTGGGTGAAAAAATATTTGCTGAGATTTCTGGAGATTCGTAATTTTTAGAAGCTTGGCAACCCCTTTCCATGAAAGTGCTTCTCGGCAGTCAGTGCTTAGTGCTACATCAAGAGGAAACACAACATAGAGATAGAACGTGAAACTACTTTACTGTGTCAAGTTTCAAGAAGCTAGCACAAACCGTGTTGGATTTAGAGTTCCAAATACATCTATCAATATAGGAGAAAACAGAGTGAAACCTAAAAATTCAAACTGTTACTGGAAATGAACGATTCAACATAGAAGAACGAAATTAGGGGAACCAAGTCGCCTTCGTTTAGTGATCATTACCTGAAAGTATCATCCAGTTTGGGTGAAAAAATATTGGCTGAGATTTCTGGAGATTCGTAATTTTTGGAAGCTTGGCAACCCCTTTCCATGAAAGTGTTTCTCGCCTTCAGTGCTTAGGGCTACATCAAGAGGAAACAAAACATAGAGATAGAACGTGAAACTACTTTACTGTGTCAAGTTTCAAGAAGCTAGCACAAACCGTGTCAGATTTAGAGTTCCAAGTACATGTATCAATATAGGAGAAAACAGAGTGATACCTAAAAATTCAAACTATTACTGGAAATGAATGCTTCAACATAGAAGAACGAAATTTGGGGAACCAAGTCGACTTAGTGTACTGATCATTACCTGAAAGTATCATCCAGTTTGGGTGAAAAAATATTTGCTGAGATTTCTGGAGATTCGTAATTTTTGGAAGCTTGGCAACCCCTTTCCATGAAAGTGTTTCTCGCCAGTCACTGCTTAGGGCTACATCAAGAGGAAACAAAACATAGAGATAGAACGTGAAACTACTTTACTGTGTCAAGTTTCAAGAAGCTAGCACAAACCGTGTTGGATTTAGAGTTCCAAATACATCTATCAATATAGGAGAAAACAGAGTGATACCTAAAAATTCAAAGTGTTACTGGAAATGAACGCTTCAACATAGAAGAACGAAATTTGGGGAACCAAGTCGCCTTAGTGTACTGATCATTACCTGAAAGTATCAACCAGTTTGGGTGAAAAAATATTGGATGAGATTTCTGGAGATTCGTAATTTTTGGAAGCTTGGCAACCCCTTTCCATGAAAGGGTTTCTCGCCTTCAGTGCTTAGGGCTACATCAAGAGGAAACAAAACATAGAGATAGAACATGAAACTACTTTACTGTGTCAAGTTTCAAGAAGCTAGCACAAACCGTGTTGGATTTAGAGTTCCAAATACATCTATCAATATAGGAGAAAACAGAGTGATACCTAAAAATTCAAAGTGTTACTGGAAATGAACGCTTCAACATAGAAGAACGAAATTTGGGGAACCAAGTCGCCTTAGTGTACTGATCATTACCTGAAAGTATCATCCAGTTTGGGTGAAAAAATATTGGCTGAGATTTCTGGAGATTCGTAATTTTTGGAAGCTTGGCAACCCCTTTCCATGAAAGTGTTTCTCGCCAGTCACTGCTTAGGGCTACATCAAGAGGAAACAAAACATAGAGATAGAACGTGAAACTACTTTACTGTGTCAAGTTTCAAGAAGCTAGCACAAACCGTGTTGGATTTAGAGTTCCAAATACATCTATCAATATAGGAGAAAACAGAGTGAAACCTAAAAATTCAAACTGTTACTGGAAATGAACGCTTCAACATAGAAGAACGAAATTTGGGGAACCAAGTCGCCTTAGTGTACTGATCATTACCTGAAAGTATCATCCAGTTTGGGTGAAAAAATATTGGCTGAGATTTCTGGAGATTCGAAATTTTTGGAAGCTTCGCAACCCCTTTCCATAAAAGTGTTTCTCGCCAGTCAGTGCTTAGGGCTACATCAAGAGGAAACAAAACATAGAGATAGAACGTGAAACTACTTCACTGTGTCCAGTTTCAAGAAGCTAGCACAAACCGTGTTGGATTTAGAGTTCCAAATACATCTATCAATATAGGAGAAAACAGAGTGAAACCTAAAAATTCAAACTGTTACTGGAAATGAACGCTTCAACATAGAAGAACGAAATTTGGGGAACCAAGTCGCCTTAGTGTACTGATCATTACCTGAAAGTATTTTCCAGTTTGGGTGAAAAAATATTTACTGAGATTTCTGGAGATTCGTAATTTTTGGAAGCTTGGCAACCCCTTTCCATGAAAGTGCTTCTCGCCAGTCACTGCTTAGGGCTACATCAAGAGGAAACAAACCATAGAGATAGAACGTGAAACTACTTTACTGTGTCAAGTTTCAAGAAGCTAGCACAAACCGTGTTGGATTTAGAGTTCCAAATACATCTATCAATATAGGAGAAAACAGAGTGAAACCTAAAAATTCAAACTGTTACTGGAAATGAACGCTTCAACATAGAAGAACGAAATTTGGGGAACCAAGTCGCCTTAGTGTACTGATCATTACCTGAAAGTATCATCCAGTTTGGGTGAAAAAATATTGGCTGAGATTTCTGGAGATTCGTAATTTTTAGAAGCTTGGCAACCCCTTTCCATGAAAGTGCCTCTCGCCAGTCAGTGCTTAGGGCTACATCAAGAGGAAACACAACATAGAGATAGAACGTGAAACTACTTTACTGTGTCAAGTTTCAAGAAGCTAGCACAAACCGTGTTGGATTTAGAGTTCCAAATACATCTATCAATATAGGAGAAAACAGAGTGAAACCTAAAAATTCAAATGTTACTGGAAATGAACGCTTCAATATAGAAGAACGAAATTTGGGGAACCAAGTCGCATTCGTGTACTGATCATTACCTGAAAGTATCATCCAGTTTGGGTGAAAAAATATTTGCTGAGATTTCTGGAGATTCGTAATTTTTAGAAGCTTGGCAACCCCTTTCCATGAAAGTGCTTCTCGCCAGTCAGTGCTTAGGGCTACATCAAGAGGAAACACAACATAGAGATAGAACGTGAAACTACTTTACTGTGTCAAGTTTCAAGAAGCTAGCACAAACCGTGTTGGATTTAGAGTTCCAAATACATCTATCAATATAGGAGAAAACAGAGTGAAACCTAAAAATTCAAACTGTTACTGGAAATGAACGCTTCAACATAGAAGAACGAAATTTGGGGAACCAAGTCGCCTTCGTTTAGTGATCATTACCTGAAAGTATCATCCAGTTTGGGTGAAAAAATATTGGCTGAGATTTCTGGAGATTCGTAATTTTTGGAAGCTTGGCAACCCCTTTCCATGAAAGTGTTTCTCGCCTTCAGTGCTTAGGGCTACATCAAGAGGAAACAAAACATAGAGATAGAACGTGAAACTACTTTACTGTGTCAAGTTTCAAGAAGCTAGCACAAACCGTGTCAGATTTAGAGTTCCAAGTACATGTATCAATATAGGAGAAAACAGAGTGATACCTAAAAATTCAAACTATTACTGGAAATGAATGCTTCAACATAGAAGAACGAAATTTGGGGAACCAAGTCAACTTAGTGTACTGATCATTACCTGAAAGTATCATCCAGTTTGGGTGAAAAAATATTTGCTGAGATTTCTGGAGATTCGTAATTTTTGGAAGCTTGGCAACCCCTTTCCATGAAAGTGTTTCTCGCCAGTCACTGCTTAGGGCTACATCAAGAGGAAACAAAACATAGAGATAGAACGTGAAACTACTTTACTGTGTCAAGTTTCAAGAAGCTAGCACAAACCGTGTTGGATTTAGAGTTCCAAATACATCTATCAATATAGGAGAAAACAGAGTGATACCTAAAAATTCAAAGTGTTACTGGAAATGAACGCTTCAACATAGAAGAACGAAATTTGGGGAACCAAGTCGCCTTAGTGTACTGATCATTACCTGAAAGTATCATCCAGTTTGGGTGAAAAAATATTGGCTGAGATTTCTGGAGATTCGTAATTTTTGGAAGCTTGGCAACCCCTTTCCATGAAAGTGTTTCTCGCCAGTCACTGCTTAGGGCTACATCAAGAGGAAACAAAACATAGAGATAGAACGTGAAACTACTTTACTGTGTCAAGTTTCAAGAAGCTAGCACAAACCGTGTCGGATTTAGAGTTCCAAATACATCTATCAATATAGGAGAAAACAGAGTGATACCTAAAAATTCAAAGTGTTACTGGAAATGAATGCTTCAACATAGAAGAACGAAATTTGGGGAACCAAGTCGCCTTAGTGTACTGATCATTACCTGAAAGTATTTTCCAGATTGGGTGAAAAAATATTTACTGAGATTTCTGGAGATTCGTAATTTTTGGAAGCTTGGCAACCCCTTTCCATGAAAGTGCTTCTCGCCAGTCACTGCTTAGGGCTACATCAAGAGGAAACAAACCATAGAGATAGAACGTGAAACTACTTTACTGTGTCAAGTTTCAAGAAGCTAGCACAAACCGTGTTGGATTTAGAGTTCCAAATACATCTATCAATATAGGAGAAAACAGAGTGAAACCTAAACATTCAAACTGTTACTGGAAATGAACGCTTCAACATAGAAGAACGAAATTTGGGGAACCAAGTCGCCTTCGTTTAATGATCATTACCTGAAAGTATCATCCAGTTTGGGTGAAAAAATATTGGCTGAGATTTCTGGAGATTCGTAATTTTTGGAAGCTTGGCAACCCCTTTCCATGAAAGTGCTTCTCGCCAGTCACTGCTTAGGGCTACATTAAGAGGAAATAAACCATAGAGATAGAACGTGAAACTACTTTACTGTGTCAAGTTTCAAGAAGCTAGCACAAACCGTGTTCGATTTAGAGTTCCAAATACATCTATCAATATAGGAGAAAAGAGAGTGAAACCTAAAAATTCAAACTGTTACTGGAAATGAACGCTTCAATATAGAAGAACGAAATTTGGGGAACCAAGTCGCCTTCGTGTACTGATCATTACCTGAAAGTATCATCCAGTTTGTGTGAAAAAATATTTGCTGAGATTTCTGGAGATTCGTAATTTTTGGAAGCTTGGCAACCCCTTTCCATGTAAGTGCTTCTCGCCAGTCAGTGCTTAGGGCTACATCAAGAGGAAACAAAACATAGAGATAGAACATGAAACTACTTTACTGTGTCAAGTTTCAAGAAGCTAGCACAAACCGTGTTGGATTTAGAGTTCCAAATACATCTATCAATATAGGAGAAAACAGAGTGATACCTAAAAATTCAAAGTGTTACTGGAAATGAACGCTTCAACATAGAAGAACGAAATTTGGGGAACCAAGTCGCCTTAGTGTACTGATAATTACCTGAAAGTATCATCCAGTTTGGGTGAAAAAATATTGGCTGAGATTTCTGGAGATTCGTAATTTTTGGAAGGTTGGCAACCCCTTTCCATGAAAGTGCTTCTTGCCAGTCACTGCTTAGGGCTACATCAAGAGGAAACAAAACATAGAGATAGAACGTGAAACTACTTTACTGTGTCAAGTTTCAAGAAGCTAGCACAAACTGTGTTGGATTTAGAGTTCCAAATACATCTATCATTATAGGAGAAAACAGAGTGAAACCTAAAAATTCAAACTGTTACTGGAAATGAACGCTTCAACATAGAAAAACGAAATTTGGGGAACCAAGTCGCCTTAGTGTACTGATCATTACCTGAAAGTATCATCCAGTTTGGGTGAAAAAATATTGGCTGAGATTTCTGGAGATTCGTAATTTTTGGAAGCTTGGCAACCCCTTTCCATGAAAGTGCTTCTCGCCAGTCACTGCTTAGGGCTACATCAAGAGGAAACAAAACATAGAGATAGAACGTGAAACTACTTTACTGTGTCAAGTTTCAAGAAGCTAGCACAAACCGTGTTGGATTTAGAGTTCCAAATACATCTATCAATATAGGAGAAAACAGAGTGAAACCTAAAAATTCAAACTGTTACTGGAAATGAATGCTTCAACATAGAAGAACGAAATTTGGGGAACCAAGTCGCCTTAGTGTACTGATCATTACCTGAAAGTATCATCCAGTTTGGGGTTAAAAAATATTTGCTGAGATTTCTGGAGATTCGTAATTTTTGGAAGCTTGGCAACCCCTTTCCATGAAAGTGCTTCTCGCCAGTCAGTGCTTAGGGCTACATCAATAGGAAACAAAACATAGAGATAGAACGTGAAACTACTTTACTGTGTCAAGTTTCAAGAAGCTAGCACAAACCGTGCTGGATTTAGAGTTCCAAATACATCTATCAATATAGGAGAAAACAGAGTGAAACCTAAAAATTCAAACTGTTACTGGAAATGAACGCTTCAACATAGAAGAACGAAATTTGGGGAACCAAGTCGCCTTCGTTTACTGATCATTACCTGAAAGTATCAATCAGTTTGGGTGAAAAAATATTGGATGAGATTTCTGGAGATTCGTAATTTTTGGAAGCTTGGCAACCCCTTTCCATGAAAGGGTTTCTCGCCTTCAGTGCTTAGGGCTACATCAAGAGGAAACAAAACATAGAGATAGAACATGAAACTACTTTACTGTGTCAAGTTTCAAGAAGCTAGCACAAACCATGTTGGATTTAGAGTTCCAAATACATCTATCAATATAGGAGAAAACAGAGTGATACCTAAAAATTCAAAGTGTTACTGGAAATGAACGCTTCAACATAGAAGAACGAAATTTGGGGAACCAAGTCGCCTTAGTGTACTGATCATTACCTGAAAGTATCATCCAGTTTGGGTGAAAAAATATTTGCTGAGATTCCTGGAGATTCGTAATTTTTGGAAGCTTGGCAACCCCTTTCCATGAAAGTGCTTCTCGCCAGTCACTGCTTAGGGCTACATCAAGAGGAAACAAACCATAGAGATAGAACGTGAAACTACTTTACTGTGTCAAGTTTCAAGAAGCTAGCACAAACCGTATTGCATTTAGAGTTCCAAATACATCTATCAATATAGGAGAAAACAGAGTGAAACCTAAAAATTCAAACTGTTACTGGAAATGAACGCTTCAACATAGAAGAACGAAATTTGGGGAACCAAGTCGCCTTAGTGTACTGATCATTACCTGAAAGTATCATCCAGTTTGGGTGAAAAAATATTGGCTGAGATTTCTGGAGATACGTAATTTTTGGAAGCTTGGCAACCTCTTTCCATGAAAGTGTTTCTCGCCTTCAGTGCTTAGGGCTACATCAAGAGGAAACAAAACATAGAGATAGAACGTGAAACTACTTTACTGTGTCAAGTTTCAAGAAGCTAGCACAAACCGTGTTGGATTTAGAGTTCCAAATACATCTATCAATATAGGAGAAAACAGAGTGATACCTAAAAATTCAAAGTGTTACTGGAAATGAACGCTTCAACATAGAAGAACGAAATTTGGGGAACCAAGTCGCCTTAGTGTACTGATCATTACCTGAAAGTATCATCCAGTTTGGGTGAAAAAATATTGGCTGAGATTTCTGGAGATTCGTAATTTTTGGAAGCTTGGCAACCCCTTTCCATGAAAGTGCTTCTCGCCAGTCACTGCTTAGGGCTACATCAAGAGGAAACAAAACATAGAGATAGAACGTGAAACTACTTTACTGTGTCAAGTTTCAAGAAGCTAGCACAAACCGTGTCGGATTTAGAGTTCCAAGTACATGTATCAATATAGGAGAAAACAGAGTGATACCTAAAAATTCAAACTATTACTGGAAATGAACGCTTCAACATAGAAGAACGAAATTTGGGGAACCAAGTCGACTTAGTGTACTGATCATTACCTGAAAGTATCATCCAGTTTGGGTGAAAAAATATTTGCTGAGATTTCTGGAGATTCGTAATTTTTGGAAGCTTGGAAACCCCTTTCCATGAAAGTGTTTCTCGCCAGTCACTGCTTAGGGCTACATCAAGAGGAAACAAAACATAGAGATAGAACGTGAAACTACTTTACTGTGTCAAGTTTCAAGAAGCTAGCACAAACCGTGTTGGATTTAGAGTTCCAAATACATCTATCAATATAGGAGAAAACAGAGTGATACCTAAAAATTCAAAGTGTTACTGGAAATGAACGCTTCAACATAGAAGAACGAAATTTGGGGAACCAAGTCGCCTTAGTGTACTGATCATTACCTGAAAGTATCATCCAGTTTGGGTGAAAAAATATTGGCTGAGATTTCTGGAGATTCGTAATTTTTGGAAGCTTGGAAACCCCTTTCCATGAAAGTGTTTCTCGCCAGTCACTGCTTAGGGCTACATCAAGACGAAACAAAACATAGAGATAGAACGTGAAACTACTTTACTGTGTCAAGTTTCAAGAAGCTAGCACAAACTGTGTTGGATTTAGAGTTCCAAATACATCTATCATTATAGGAGAAAACAGAGTGAAACCTAAAAATTCAAACTGTTACTGGAAATGAACGCTTCAACATAGAAGAACGAAATTTGGGGAACCAAGTCGCCTTAGTGTACTGATCATTACCTGAAAGTATCATCCAGTTTGGGTGAAAAAATATTGGCTGAGATTTCTGGAGATACGTAATTTTTGGAAGCTTGGCAACCTCTTTCCATGAAAGTGTTTCTCGCCTTCAGTGCTTAGGGCTACATCAAGAGGAAACAAAACATAGAGATAGAACGTGAAACTACTTTACTATGTCAAGTTTTAGGAAGCTAGCACAAACCGTGTTGGATTTAGAGTTCCAAATACATCTATCAATATAGGAGAAAACAGAGTGAAACCTAAAAATTCAAACTGTTACTGGAAATGAACGCTTCAACATAGAAGAACGAAATTTGGGGAACCAAGTCGCCTTAGTGTACTGATCATTACCTGAAAGTATTTTCCAGTTTGGGTGAAAAAATATTTACTGAGATTTCTGGAGATTCATAATTTTTGGAAGCTTGGCAACCCCTTTCCATGAAAGTGCTTCTCGCCAGTCACTGCTTAGGGCTACATCAAGAGGAAACAAACCATAGAGATAGAACGTGAAACTACTTTACTGTGTCAAGTTTCAAGAAGCTAGCACAAACCGTGTTGGATTTAGAGTTCCAAATACATCTATCAATATAGGAGAAAACAGAGTGAAACCTAAAAATTCAAACTGTTACTGGAAATGAACGCTTCAACATAGAAGAACGAAATTTGGGGAACCAAGTCGCCTTAGTGTACTGATCATTACCTGAAAGTATCATCCAGTTTGGGTGAAAAAATATTGGCTGAGATTTCTGGAGATACGTAATTTTTGGAAGCTTGGCAACCTCTTTCCATGAAAGTGTTTCTCGCCTTCAGTGCTTAGGGCTACATCAAGAGGAAACAAAACATAGAGATAGAACGTGAAACTACTTTACTATGTCAAGTTTTAGGAAGCTAGCACAAACCGTGTTGGATTTAGAGTTCCAAATACATCTATCAATATAGGAGAAAAAAGAGTGAAACCTAAAAATTCAAACTGTTACTGGAAATGAACGCTTCAACATAGAAGAACGAAATTTGGGGAACCAAGTCACCTTCATGTACTGATCATTACCTGAAAGTATCATCCAGTTTGGGGTTAAAAAATATTTGCTGAGATTTCTGGAGATTCGTAACTTTTGGAAGCATCGCAACCCCTTTCCATGAAAGTGCTTCTCGCCAGTCACTGCTTAGGGCTACATCAAGAGGAAACAAACCATAGAGATAGAACGTGAAACTACTTTACTGTGTCAAGTTTCAAGAAGCTAGCACAAACCGTGTTGGATTTAGAGTTCCAAATACATCTATCAATATAGGAGAAAACAGAGTGAAACCTAAAAATTCAAACTGTTACTGGAAATGAACGCTTCAACATAGAAGAACGAAATTTGGGGAATCAAGTCGCCTTAGTGTACTGATCATTACCTGAAAGTATCATCCAGTTTGGGTGAAAAAATATTGGCTGAGATTTCTGGAGATTCGTAATTTTTGGAAGCTTGGCAACCCCTTTCCATTAAAGTGTTTCTCGCCAGTCACTGCTTAGGGCTACATCAAGAGGAAACAAAACATAGAGATAGAACGTGAAACTACTTTACTGTGTCAAGTTTCAAGAAGCTAGCACAAACCGTGTTGGATTTAGAGTTCCAAATACATCTATCAATATAGGAGAAAACAGAGTGAAACCTAAAAATTCAAAGTGTTACTGGAAATGAACGCTTCAACATAGAAGAACGAAATTTGGGGAACCAAGTCGCCTTAGTGTACTGATCATTACCTGAAAGTATCATCCAGTTTGGGTGAAAAAATATTGGCTGAGATTTCTGGAGATACGTAATTTTTGGAAGCTTGGCAACCTCTTTCCATGAAAGTGTTTCTCGCCTTCAGTGCTTAGGGCTACATCAAGAGGAAACAAAACATAGAAATAGAACGTGAAACTACTTTACTATGTCAAGTTTTAGGAAGCTAGCACAAACCGTGTTGGATTTAGAGTTCCAAATACATCTATCAATATAGGAGAAAAAAGAGTGAAACCTAAAAATTCAAACTGTTACTGGAAATGAACGCTTCAACATAGAAGAATGAAATTTGGGGAACCAAGTCGCCTTCGTGTACTGATCATTACCTGAAAGTATCATCCAGTTTGGGGTTAAAAAATATTTGCTGAGATTTCTGGAGATTCGTAACTTTTGGAAGCATCGCAACCCCTTTCCATGAAAGTGCTTCTCGCCAGTCAGTGCTTTGGGCTACAACAAGAGGAAACAAAACATAGAGATAGAACGTGAAACTACTTTACTGTGTCAAGTTTCAAGAAGCTAGCACAAACCGTGTTGGATTTAGAGTTCCAAATACATCTATCAATATAGGAGAAAACAGAGTGAAACCTAAAAATTCAAACTGTTACTGGAAATGAACGCTTCAACATAGAAGAACGAAATTTGGGGAACCAAGTCGCCTTCGTTTCCTGATCATTACCTGAAAGTATCATCCAGTTTGGGTGAAAAAATATTGGCTGAGATTTCTGGAGATTCGTAATTTTTGGAAGCTTGGCAACCTCTTTCCATGAAAGTGTTTCTCGCCTTCAGTGCTTAGGGCTACATCAAGAGGAAACAAAACATAGAGATAGAACGTGAAACTACTTTACTGTGTCAAGTTTCAAGAAGCTAGCACAAACCGTGTTGGATTTAGAGTTCCAAATACATCTATCAATATAGGAGAAAACAGAGTGAAACATAAAAATTCAAACTGTTACTGGAAATGAACACTTCAACATAAAAGAACGAAATTTGGGGAACCAAGTCGCCTTAGTGTACTGATCATTACCTGAAAGTATCATCCAGTTTGGGTGAAAAAATATTTGCTGAGATTTCTGGAGATTCGTAATTTTTGGAAGCTTGGCAACCCCTTTCCATGAAAGTGCTTCTCGCCAGTCACTGCTTAGGGCTACATTAAGAGGAAACAAACCAAAGAGATAGAACGTGAAACTACTTTACTGTGTCAAGTTTCAAGAAGCTAGCACAAACCGTGTTCGATTTAGAGTTCCAAATATATCTATCAATATAGGAGAAAAAAGAGTGAAACCCAAAAATTCAAACTGTTACTGGAAATGAACGCTTCAATATAGAAGAACGAAATTTGGGGAACCAAGTCGCATTCGTGTACTGATCATTACCTGAAAGTATCATCCAGTTTGGGTGAAAAAATATTTGCTGAGATTTCTGGAGATTCGTAATTTTTGGAAGCTTGGCAACCCCTTTCCATGAAAGTGCTTCTCGCCAGTCAGTGCTTAGGGCTACATCAAGAGGAAACACAACATAGAGATAGAACGTGAAACTACTTTACTGTGTCAAGTTTCAAGAAGCTAGCACAAACCGTGTTGGATTTAGAGTTCCAAATACATCTATCAATATAGGAGAAAACAGAGTGAAACCTAAAAATTCAAACTGTTACTGGAAATGAACGCTTCAACATAGAAGAACGAAATTTGGGGAACCAAGTCGCCTTCGTTTAGTGATCATTACCTGAAAGTATCATCCAGTTTGGGTGAAAAAATATTTGCTGAGATTTCTGGAGATTCGTAATTTTTGGAAGCTTGGCAACCCCTTTCCATGAAAGTGTTTCTCACCTTCAGTGCTTAGGGCTACATCAAGAGGAAACAAAACATAGAGATAGAACGTGAAACTACTTTACTGTGTCAAGTTTCAAGAAGCTAGCACAAACCGTGTCGGATTTAGAGTTCCAAGTACATGTATCAATATAGGAGAAAACAGAGTGATACCTAAAAATTCAAACTATTACTGGAAATGAATGCTTCAACATAGAAGAACGAAATATGGGGAACCAAGTCGACTTAGTGTACTGATCAATTCCTGAAAGTATCATCCAGTTTGGGTGAAAAAATATTTGCTGAGATTTCTGGAGATTCGTAATTTTTGGAAGCTTGGCAACCCCTTTCCATGAAAGTGTTTCTCGCCAGTCACTGCTTAGGGCTACATCAAGAGGAAACAAAACATAGAGATAGAACGTGAAACTACTTTACTGTGTCAAGTTTCAAGAAGCTAGCACAAACCATGTTGGATTTAGAGTTCCAAATACATCTATCAATATAGGAGAAAACAGAGTGATACCTAAAAATTCAAAGTGTTACTGGAAATGAACGCTTCAACATAGAAGAACGAAATTTGGGGAACCAAGTCGCCTTAGTGTACTGATCATTACCTGAAAGTATCATCCAGTTTGGGTGAAAAAATATTGGCTGAGATTTCTGGAGATTCGTAATTTTTGGAAGCTTGGCAACCCCTTTCCATGAAAGTGCTTCTCGCCAGTCACTGCTTAGGGCTACATCAAGAGGAAACAAAACATAGAGATAGAACGTGAAACTACTTTACTGTGTCAAGTTTCAAGAAGCTAGCACAAACCGTGTCGGATTTAGAGTTCCAAGTACATGTATCAATATAGGAGAAAACAGAGTGATACCTAAAAATTCAAACTATTACTGGAAATGAACGCTTCAACATAGAAGAACAAAATTTGGGGAACCAAGTCGACTTAGTGTACTGATCATTACCTGAAAGTATCATCCAGTTTGGGTGAAAAAATATTTGCTGAGATTTCTGGAGATTCGTAATTTTTGGAAGCTTGGAAACCCCTTTCCATGAAAGTGTTTCTCGCCAGTCACTGCTTAGGGCTACATCAAGAGGAAACAAAACATAGAGATAGAACGTGAAACTACTTTACTGTGTCAAGTTTCAAGAAGCTAGCACAAACCGTGTTGGATTTAGAGTTCCAAATACATCTATCAATATAGGAGAAAACAGAGTGATACCTAAAAATTCAAAGTGTTACTGGAAATGAACGCTTCAACATAGAAGAACGAAATTTGGGGAACCAAGTCGCCTTAGTGTACTGATCATTACCTGAAAGTATCATCCAGTTTGGGTGAAAAAATATTGGCTGAGATTTCTGGAGATTCGTAATTTTTGGAAGCTTGGAAACCCCTTTCCATGAAAGTGTTTCTCGCCAGTCACTGCTTAGGGCTACATCAAGAGGAAACAAAACATAGAGATAGAACGTGAAACTACTTTACTGTGTCAAGTTTCAAGAAGCTAGCACAAACTGTGTTGGATTTAGAGTTCCAAATACATCTATCATTATAGGAGAAAACAGAGTGAAACCTAAAAATTCAAACTGTTACTGGAAATGAACGCTTCAACATAGAAGAACGAAATTTGGGGAACCAAGTCGCCTTAGTGTACTGATCATTACCTGAAAGTATCATCCAGTTTGGGTGAAAAAATATTGGCTGAGATTTCTGGAGATTCGTAATTTTTGGAAGCTTGGCAACCTCTTTCCATGAAAGTGTTTCTCGCCTTCAGTGCTTAGGGCTACATCAAGAGGAAACAAAACATAGAGATAGAACGTGAAACTACTTTACTATGTCAAGTTTCAAGAAGCTAGCACAAACCGTGTTGGATTTAGAGTTCCAAATACATCTATCAATATAGGAGAAAACAGAGTGAAACCTAAAAATTCAAACTGTTACTGGAAATGAACGCTTCAACATAGAAGAACGAAATTTGGGGAACCAAGTCGCCTTAGTGTACTGATTATTACCTGAAAGTATCATCCAGTTTGGGTGAAAAAATATTTGCTGAGGTTTCTGGAGATTCGTAATTTTTGGAAGCTTGGCAACCCCTTTCCATGAAAGTGCTTCTCGCCAGTCACTGCTTAGGGCTACATTAAGAGGAAACAAACCATAGAGATAGAACGTGAGACTACTTTACTGTGTCAAGTTTCAAGAAGCTAGCACAAACCGTGTTGGATTTAGAGTTCCAAATACATCTATCAATATAGGAGAAAAAAGAGTGAAACCTAAAAATTCAAACTGTTACTGGAAATGAATGCTTCAACATAGAAGAACGAAATTTGGGGAACCAAGTCGCCTTAGTGTACTGATCATTACCTGAAAGTATTTTCCAGTTTGGGTGAAAAAATATTTACTGAGATTTCTGGAGATTCGTAATAATTGGAAGCTTGGCAACCCCTTTCCATGAAAGTGCTTCTCGCCAGTCACTGCTTAGGGCTACATCAAGAGGAAACAAACCATAGAGATAGAACGTGAAACTACTTTACTGTGTCAAGTTTCAAGAAGCTAGCACAAACCGTGTTGCATTTAGAGTTCCAAATACATCTATCAATATAGGAGAAAACAGAGTGAAACCTAAAAATTCAAACTGTTACTGGAAATGAACGCTTCAACATAGAAGAACGAAATTTGGGGAACCAAGTCGCCTTAGTGTACTGATCATTACCTGAAAGTATCATCCAGTTTGGGTGAAAAAATATTGGCTGAGATTTCTGGAGATACGTAATTTTTGGAAGCTTGGCAACCTCTTTCCATGAAAGTGTTTCTCGCCTTTAGTGCTTAGGGCTACATCAAGAGGAAACAAAACATAGAGATAGAACGTGAAACTACTTTACTATGTCAAGTTTTAGGAAGCTAGCACAAACCGTGTTGGATTTAGAGTTCCAAATACATCTATCAATATAGGAGAAAACAGAGTGAAACCTAAAAATTCAAACTGTTACTGGAAATGAACGCTTCAACATAGAAGAACGAAATTTGGGGAACCAAGTCGCCTTAGTGTACTGATCATTACCTGAAAGTATTTTCCAGTTTGGGTGAAAAAATATTTACTGAGATTTCTGGAGATTCGTAATTTTTGGAAGCTTGGCAACCCCTTTCCATGAAAGTGCTTCTCGCCAGTCACTGCTTAGGGCTACATCAAGAGGAAACAAACCATAGAGATAGAACGTGAAACTACTTTACTGTGTCAAGTTTCAAGAAGCTAGCACAAACCGTGTTGGATTTAGAGTTCCGAATACATCTATCAATATAGGAGAAAACAGAGTGAAACCTAAAAATTCAAACTGTTACTGGAAATGAACGCTTCAACATAGAAGAACGAAATTTGGGGAACCAAGTCGCCTTAGTGTACTGATCATTACCTGAAAGTATCATCCAGTTTGGGTGAAAAAATATTGGCTGAGATTTCTGGAGATACGTAATTTTTGGAAGCTTGGCAACCTCTTTCCATGAAAGTGTTTCTCGCCTTCAGTGCTTAGGGCTACATCAAGAGGAAACAAAACATAGAGATAGAACGTGAAACTACTTTACTATGTCAAGTTTTAGGAAGCTAGCACAAACCGTGTTGGATTTAGAGTTCCAAATACATCTATCAATATAGGAGAAAAAAGAGTGAAACCTAAAAATTCAAACTGTTACTGGAAATGAACGCTTCAACATAGAAGAACGAAATTTGGGGAACCAAGTCGCCTTCATGTACTGATCATTACCTGAAAGTATCATCCAGTTTGGGGTTAAAAAATATTTGCTGAGATTTCTGGAGATTCGTAACTTTTGGAAGCATCGCAACCCCTTTCCATGAAAGTGCTTCTCGCCAGTCACTGCTTAGGGCTACATCAAGAGGAAACAAACCATAGAGATAGAACGTGAAACTACTTTACTGTGTCAAGTTTCAAGAAGCTAGCACAAACCGTGTTGGATTTAGAGTTCCAAATACATCCATCAATATAGGAGAAAACAGAGTGAAACCTAAAAATTCAAACTGTTACTGGAAATGAACGCTTCAACATAGAAGAACGAAATTTGGGGAACCAAGTCGCCTTCGTGTACTGATCATTACCTGAAAGTATCATCCAGTTTGGGGTTAAAAAATATTTGCTGAGATTTCTGGAGATTCGTAACTTTTGGAAGCATCGCAACCCCTTTCCATGAAAGTGCTTCTCGCCAGTCAGTGCTTTGGGCTACATCAAGAGGAAACAAAACATAGAGATAGAACGTGAAACTACTTTACTGTGTCAAGTTTCAAGAAGCTAGCACAAACCGTGTTGGATTTAGAGTTCCAAATACATCTATCAATATAGGAGAAAACAGAGTGAAACCTAAAAATTCAAACTGTTACTGGAAATGAACGCTTCAACATAGAAGAACGAAATTTGGGGAACCAAGTCGCCTTAGTGTACTGATCATTACCTGAAAGTATCATCCAGTTTGGGTGAAAAAATATTGGCTGAGATTTCTGGAGATTCGTAATTTTTGGAAGCTTGGCAACCTCTTTCCATGAAAGTGTTTCTCGCCTTCAGTGCTTAGGGCTACATCAAGAGGAAACAAAACATAGAGATAGAACGTGAAACTACTTTACTGTGTCAAGTTTCAAGAAGCTAGCACAAACCGTGTTGGATTTAGAGTTCCAAATACATCTATCAATATAGGAGAAAACAGAGTGAAACATAAAAATTCAAACTGTTACTGGAAATGAACACTTCAACATAAAAGAACGAAATTTGGGGAACCAAGTCGCCTTAGTGTACTGATCATTACCTGAAAGTACCATCCAGTTTGGGTGAAAAAATATTTGCTGAGATTTCTGGAGATTCGTAATTTTTGGAAGCTTGGCAACCCCTTTCCATGAAAGTGCTTCTCGCCAGTCACTGCTTAGGGCTACATTAAGAGGAAACAAACCATAGAGATAGAACGTGAAACTACTTTACTGTGTCAAGTTTCAAGAAGCTAGCACAAACCGTGTTCGATTTAGAGTTCCAAATACATCTATCAATATAGGAGAAAAAAGAGTGAAACCTAAAAATTCAAACTGTTACTGGAAATGAACGCTTCAATATAGAAGAACGAAATTTGGGGAACCAAGTCGCATTCGTGTACTGATCATTACCTGAAAGTATCATCCAGTTTGGGTGAAAAAATATTTGCTGAGATTTCTGGAGATTCGTAATTTTTGGAAGCTTGGCAACCCCTTTCCATGAAAGTGCTTCTCGCCAGTCAGTGCTTAGGGCTACATCAAGAGGAAACACAACATAGAGATAGAACGTGAAACTACTTTACTGTGTCAAGTTTCAAGAAGCTAGCACAAACCGTGTTGGATTTAGAGTTCCAAATACATCTATCAATATAGGAGAAAACAGAGTGAAACCTAAAAATTCAAACTGTTACTGGAAATGAACGCTTCAACATAGAAGAACGAAATTTGGGGAACCAAGTCGCCTTCGTTTAGTGATCATTACCTGAAAGTATCATCCAGTTTGGGTGAAAAAATATTTGCTGAGATTTCTGGAGATTCGTAATTTTTGGAAGCTTGGCAACCCCTTTCCATGAAAGTGTTTCTCGCCTTCAGTGCTTAGGGCTACATCAAGAGGAAACAAAACATAGAGATAGAACGTGAAACTACTTTACTGTGTCAAGTTTCAAGAAGCTAGCACAAACCGTGTCGGATTTAGAGTTCCAAGTACATGTATCAATATAGGAGAAAACAGAGTGATACCTAAAAATTCAAACTATTACTGGAAATGAATGCTTCAACATAGAAGAACGAAATTTGGGGAACCAAGTCGACTTAGTGTACTGATCATTTCCTGAAAGTATCATCCAGTTTGGGTGAAAAAATATTTGCTGAGATTTCTGGAGATTCGTAATTTTTGGAAGCTTGGCAACCCCTTTCCATGAAAGTGTTTCTCGCCAGTCACTGCTTAGGGCTACATCAAGAGGAAACAAAACATAGAGATAGAACGTGAAACTACTTTACTGTGTCAAGTTTCAAGAAGCTAGCACAAACCGTGTTGGATTTAGAGTTCCAAATACATCTATCAATATAGGAGAAAACAGAGTGATACCTAAAAATTCAAAGTGTTACTGGAAATGAACGCTTCAACATAGAAGAACGAAATTTGGGGAACCAAGTCGCCTTAGTGTACTGATCATTACCTGAAAGTATCATCCAGTTTGGGTGAAAAAATATTGGCTGAGATTTCTGGAGATTCGTAATTTTTGGAAGCTTGGAAACCCCTTTCCATGAAAGTGTTTCTCGCCAGTCACTGCTTAGGGCTACATCAAGAGGAAACAAAACATAGAGATAGAACGTGAAACTACTTTACTGTGTCAAGTTTCAAGAAGCTAGCACAAACCGTGTTGGATTTAGAGTTCCAAATACATCTATCAATATAGGAGAAAACAGAGTGAAACCTAAAAATTCAAACTGTTACTGGAAATGAACGCTTCAACATAGAAAAACGAAATTTGGGGAACCAAGTCGCCTTAGTGTACTGATCATTACCTGAAAGTATCATCCAGTTTGGGTGAAAAAATATTGGCTGAGATTTCTGGAGATTCGTAATTTTTGGAAGCTTGGCAACCCCTTTCCATGAAAGTGCTTCTCGCCAGTCACTGCTTAGGGCTACATCAGGAGGAAACAAAACATAGAGATAGAACGTGAAACTACTTTACTGTGTCAAGTTTCAAGAAGCTAGCACAATCCGTGTTGGATTTAGAGTTCCAAATACATCTATCAATATAGGAGAAAACAGAGTGAAACCTAAAAATTCAAACTGTTACTGGAAATGAACGCTTCAATATAGAAGAACGAAATTTGGGGAACCAAGTCGCATTCGTGTACTGATCATTACCTGAAAGTATCATCCAGTTTGGGTGAAAAAATATTTGCTGAGATTTCTGGAGATTCGTAATTTTTGGAAGCTTGGCAACCCCTTTCCATGAAAGTGCTTCTCGCCACTCAGTGCTTAGGGCTACATCAAGAGGAAACACAACATAGAGATAGAACGTGAAACTACTTTACTGTGTCAAGTTTCAAGAAGCTAGCACAAACCGTGTTGGATTTAGAGTTCCAAATACATCTATCAATATAGGAGAAAACAGAGTGAAACCTAAAAATTCAAACTGTTACTGGAAATGAACGCTTCAACATAGAAGAACGAAATTTGGGGAACCAAGTCGCCTTCGTTTAGTGATCATTACCTGAAAGTATCATCAGGTTTGGGTGAAAAAATATTGGCTGAGATTTCTGGAGATTCGTAATTTTTGGAAGCTTGGCAACCCCTTTCCATGAAAGTGTTTCTCGACTTCAGTGCTTAGGGCTACATCAAGAGGAAACAAAACATAGAGATAGAACGTGAAACTACTTTACTGTGTCAAGTTTCAAGAAGCTAGCACAAACCGTGTCGGATTTAGAGTTCCAAGTACATGTATCAATATAGGAGAAAACAGAGTGATACCTAAAAATTCAAACTATTACTGGAAATGAACGCTTCAACATAGAAGAACGAAATTTGGGGAACCAAGTCGCCTTCGTTTAGTGATCATTACCTGAAAGTATCATCCAGTTTGGGTGAAAAAATATTTGCTGAGATTTCTGGAGATTCGTAATTTTTGGAAGCTTGGCAACCCCTTTCCATGAAAGTGTTTCTCGCCAGTCACTGCTTAGGGCTACATCAAGAGGAAACAAAACATAGAGATAGAACGTGAAACTACTTTACTGTGTCAAGTTTCAAGAAGCTAGCACAAACCGTGTTGGATTTAGAGTTCCAAATACATCTATCAATATAGGAGAAAACAGAGTGATACCTAAAAATTCAAAGTGTTACTGGAAATGAACGCTTCAACATAGAAGAACGAAATTTGGGGAACCAAGTCGCCTTCGTTTAGTGATCATTACCTGAAAGTATCATCCAGTTTGGGTGAAAAAATATTTGCTGAGATTTCTGGAGATTCGTAATTTTTGGAAGCTTGGCAACCCCTTTCCATGAAAGTGTTTCTCGCCAGTCACTGCTTAGGGCTACATCAAGAGGAAACAAAACATAGAGATAGAACGTGAAACTACTTTACTGTGTCAAGTTTCAAGAAGCTAGCACAAACCGTGTTGGATTTAGAGTTCCAAATACATCTATCAATATAGGAGAAAACAGAGTGATACCTAAAAATTCAAAGTGTTACTGGAAATGAACGCTTCAACATAGAAGAACGAAATTTGGGGAACCAAGTCGCCTTAGTGTACTGATCATTACCTGAAAGTATCATCCAGTTTGGGTGAAAAAATATTGGCTGAGATTTCTGGAGATTCGTAATTTTTGGAAGCTTGGAAACCCCTTTCCATGAAAGTGTTTCTCGCCAGTCACTGCTTAGGGCTACATCAAGAGGAAACAAAACATAGAGATAGAACGTGAAACTACTTTACTGTGTCAAGTTTCAAGAAGCTAGCACAAACTGTGTTGGATTTAGAGTTCCAAATACATCTATCATTATAGGAGAAAACAGAGTGAAACCTAAAAATTCAAACTGTTACTGGAAATGAACGCTTCAACATAGAAGAACGAAATTTGGGGAACCAAGTCGCCTTAGTGTACTGATCATTACCTGAAAGTATCATCCAGTTTGGGTGAAAAAATATTGGCTGAGATTTCTGGAGATTCGTAATTTTTGGAAGCTTGGCAACCCCTTTCCATGAAAGTGCTTCTCGCCAGTCACTGCTTAGGGCTACATCAGGAGGAAACAAAACATAGAGATAGAACATGAAACTACTTTACTGTGTCAAGTTTCAAGAAGCTAGCACAATCCGTGTTGGATTTAGAGTTCCAAATACATCTATCAATATAGGAGAAAACAGAGTGAAACCTAAAAATTCAAACTGTTACTGGAAATGAACGCTTCAACATAGAAGAACGAAATTTGGGGAACCAAGTCGCCTTAGTGTACTGATCATTACCTGAAAGTATCATCCAGTTTGGGTGAAAAAATATTGGCTGAGATTTCTGGAGATTCGTAATTTTTGGAAGCTTGGCAACCTCTTTCCATGAAAGTGTTTCTCGCCTTCAGTGCTTAGGGCTACATCAAGAGGAAACAAAACATAGAGATAGAATGTGAAACTACTTTACTATGTCAAGTTTCAAGAAGCTAGCACAAACCGTGTTGGATTTAGAGTTCCAAATACATCTATCAATATAGGAGAAAACAGAGTGAAACCTAAAAATTCAAACTGTTACTGGAAATGAACGCTTCAACATAGAAGAACGAAATTTGGGGAACCAAGTCGCCTAAGTGTACTGATTATTACCTGAAAGTATCATCCAGTTTCGGTGAAAAAATATTTGCTGAGATTTCTGGAGATTCGTAATTTTTGGAAGCTTGGCAACCCCTTTCCTTGAAAGTGTTTCTCGCCAGTCAGTGCTTAGGGTACATCAAGAGGAAACAAACCAAACAGATAGAACGTGAAACTACTTTACTGTGTAAAGTTTCAAGAAGCTAGCACAAACCGTGTCGCATTTAGAGTTCCAAGTACATGTATCAATATAGTAGAAAACAGAGTGATACCTAAAAATTCAAACTGTCACTGGAAATGAACGCTTCAACATAGAAGAACGAAATTTGGGGAACCAAGTCGCCTTCGTGTACTGATCATTACCTGAAAGTATCATCCAGTTTGGGGTTAAAAAATATTTGCTGAGATTTCTGGAGATTCGTAATTTTTGGAAGCTTGGCAACCCCTTTCCATGAAAGTGTTTCTCGCCAGTCACTGCTTAGGGCTACATCAAGAGGAAACAAAACATAGAGATAGAACGTGAAACGACTTTACTGTGTCAAGTTTCAAGAAGCTAGCACAATCCGTGTTGGATTTAGAGTTCCAAATACATCTATCAATATAGGAGAAAACAGAGTGAAACCTAAAAATTCAAACTGTTACTGGAAATGAACGCTTCAACATAGAAGAACGAAATTTGGGGAACCAAGTCGCCTTCGTGTACTGATCATTACCTGAAAGTATCAACCAGTTTGGGTGAAAAAATATTGGCTGAGATTTCTGGAGATTCGTAATTTTTGGAAGCTTGGCAACCCCTTTCCATGAAAGTGTTTCTCGCCAGTCAGTGCTTAGGGCTACATCAAGAGGAAACAAAACATAGAGATAGAACGTGAAACTACTTCACTGTGTCAAGTTTCAAGAAGCTAGCACAAACCGTGTTGGATTTAGAGTTCCAAATACATCTATCAATATAGGAGAAAACAGAGTGATACCTAAAAATTCAAAGTGTTACTGGAAATGAACGCTTCAACATAGAAGAACGAAATTTGGGGAACCAAGTCGCCTTCGTTTAGTGATCATTACCTGAAAGTATCATCCAGTTTGGGTGAAAAAATATTTGCTGAGATTTCTGGAGATTCGTAATTTTTGGAAGCTTGGCAACCCCTTTCCATGAAAGTGTTTCTCGCCAGTCACTGCTTAGGGCTACATCAAGAGGAAACAAAACATAGAGATAGAACGTGAAACTACTTTACTGTGTCAAGTTTCAAGAAGCTAGCACAAACCGTGTTGGATTTAGAGTTCCAAATACATCTATCAATATAGGAGAAAACAGAGTGATACCTAAAAATTCAAAGTGTTACTGGAAATGAACGCTTCAACATAGAAGAACGAAATTTGGGGAACCAAGTCGCCTTAGTGTACTGATCATTACCTGAAAGTATCATCCAGTTTGGGTGAAAAAATATTGGCTGAGATTTCTGGAGATTCGTAATTTTTGGAAGCTTGGAAACCCCTTTCCATGAAAGTGTTTCTCGCCAGTCACTGCTTAGGGCTACATCAAGAGGAAACAAAACATAGAGATAGAACGTGAAACTACTTTACTGTGTCAAGTTTCAAGAAGCTAGCACAAACTGTGTTGGATTTAGAGTTCCAAATACATCTATCATTATAGGAGAAAACAGAGTGAAACCTAAAAATTCAAACTGTTACTGGAAATGAACGCTTCAACATAGAAGAACGAAATTTGGGGAACCAAGTCGCCTTAGTGTACTGATCATTACCTGAAAGTATCATCCAGTTTGGGTGAAAAAATATTGGCTGAGATTTCTGGAGATTCGTAATTTTTGGAAGCTTGGCAACCCCTTTCCATGAAAGTGCTTCTCGCCAGTCACTGCTTAGGGCTACATCAGGAGGAAACAAAACATAGAGATAGAACATGAAACTACTTTACTGTGTCAAGTTTCAAGAAGCTAGCACAATCCGTGTTGGATTTAGAGTTCCAAATACATCTATCAATATAGGAGAAAACAGAGTGAAACCTAAAAATTCAAACTGTTACTGGAAATGAACGCTTCAACATAGAAGAACGAAATTTGGGGAACCAAGTCGCCTTAGTGTACTGATCATTACCTGAAAGTATCATCCAGTTTGGGTGAAAAAATATTGGCTGAGATTTCTGGAGATTCGTAATTTTTGGAAGCTTGGCAACCTCTTTCCATGAAAGTGTTTCTCGCCTTCAGTGCTTAGGGCTACATCAAGAGGAAACAAAACATAGAGATAGAATGTGAAACTACTTTACTATGTCAAGTTTCAAGAAGCTAGCACAAACCGTGTTGGATTTAGAGTTCCAAATACATCTATCAATATAGGAGAAAACAGAGTGAAACCTAAAAATTCAAACTGTTACTGGAAATGAACGCTTCAACATAGAAGAACGAAATTTGGGGAACCAAGTCGCCTAAGTGTACTGATTATTACCTGAAAGTATCATCCAGTTTCGGTGAAAAAATATTTGCTGAGATTTCTGGAGATTCGTAATTTTTGGAAGCTTGGCAACCCCTTTCCTTGAAAGTGTTTCTCGCCAGTCAGTGCTTAGGGTACATCAAGAGGAAACAAACCAAACAGATAGAACGTGAAACTACTTTACTGTGTAAAGTTTCAAGAAGCTAGCACAAACCGTGTCGCATTTAGAGTTCCAAGTACATGTATCAATATAGTAGAAAACAGAGTGATACCTAAAAATTCAAACTGTCACTGGAAATGAACGCTTCAACATAGAAGAACGAAATTTGGGGAACCAAGTCGCCTTCGTGTACTGATCATTACCTGAAAGTATCATCCAGTTTGGGGTTAAAAAATATTTGCTGAGATTTCTGGAGATTCGTAATTTTTGGAAGCTTGGCAACCCCTTTCCATGAAAGTGTTTCTCGCCAGTCACTGCTTAGGGCTACATCAAGAGGAAACAAAACATAGAGATAGAACGTGAAACGACTTTACTGTGTCAAGTTTCAAGAAGCTAGCACAATCCGTGTTGGATTTAGAGTTCCAAATACATCTATCAATATAGGAGAAAACAGAGTGAAACCTAAAAATTCAAACTGTTACTGGAAATGAACGCTTCAACATAGAAGAACGAAATTTGGGGAACCAAGTCGCCTTCGTGTACTGATCATTACCTGAAAGTATCAACCAGTTTGGGTGAAAAAATATTGGCTGAGATTTCTGGAGATTCGTAATTTTTGGAAGCTTGGCAACCCCTTTCCATGAAAGTGTTTCTCGCCAGTCAGTGCTTAGGGCTACATCAAGAGGAAACAAAACATAGAGATAGAACGTGAAACTACTTCACTGTGTCAAGTTTCAAGAAGCTAGCACAAACCGTGTTGGATTTAGAGTTCCAAATACATCTATCAATATAGGAGAAAACAGAGTGAAACCTAAAAATTCAAACTGTTACTGGAAATGAACGCTTCAACATAGAAGAACGAAATTTGGGGAACCAAGTTGCCTTAGTGTACTGATCATTACCTGAAAGTATCATCCAGTTTGGGTGAAAAAATATTTACTGAGATTTCTGGAGATTCGTAATTTTTGGAATCTTGGCAACCCCTTTCCATGAAAGTGCTTCTCGCCAGTCACTGCTTAGGGCTACATCAAGAGGAAACAAACCATAGAGATAGAACGTGAAACTACTTTACTGTGTCAAGTTTCAAGAAGCTAGCACAAACCGTGTTGGATTTAGAGTTCCAAATACATCTATCAATATAGGAGAAAACAGAGTGAAACCTAAAAATTCAAACTGTTACTGGAAATGAACGCTTCAACATAGAAGAACGAAATTTGGGGAACCAAGTCGCCTTCGTGTACTGATCATTACCTGAAAGTATCATCCAGTTTGGGTGAAAAAATATTTGCTGAGATTTCTGGAGATTCGTAATTTTTGGAAGCTTGGCAACCAATTTCCATGAAAGTGTTTCACGCCAGTCAGTGCTTAGGGCTACATCAAGAGGAAACAAACTATAATGATAGAACGTGAAACTACTTTACTGTGTCAAGTTTCAAGAAGCTAGCACAAACCGTGTTGGATTTAGAGTTCCAAATACATCTATCAATATAGGAGAAAACAGAGTGAAACCTAAAAATTCAAACTGTTACTGGAAATGAACGCTTCAACATAGAAGAACGAAATTTGGGGAACCAAGTCGCCTTAGTGTACTGATCATTACCTGAAAGTATCATCCAGTTTGGGTGAAAAAATATTGGCTGAGATTTCTGGAGATTCGTAATTTTTGGAAGCTTCGCAACCCCTTTCCATGAAAGTGTTTCTCGCCAGTCAGTGCTTAGGGCTACATCAAGAGGAAACAAAACATAGAGATAGAACATGAAACTACTTTACTGTGTCAAGTTTCAAGAAGCTAGCACAAACCGTGTTGGATTTAGAGTTCCAAATACATCTATCAATATAGGAGAAAACAGAGTGAAACCTAAAAATTCAAACTGTTACTGGAAATGAACGCTTCAACATAGAAGAACGAAATTTGGGGAACCAAGTCGCCTTAGTGTACTGATCATTACCTGAAAGTATCATCCAGTTTGGGTGAAAAAATATTTGCTGAGATTTCTGGAGATTAGTAGTTTTTGGAAGCTTGGCAACCCCTTTCCTTGAAAGTGTTTCTCGCCAGTCAGTGCTTAGGGTACATCAAGAGGAAACAAACCAAACAGATAGAACGTGAAACTACTTTACTGTGTAAAGTTTCAAGAAGCTAGCACAAACCGTGTCGCATTTAGAGTTCCAAGTACATGTATCAATATAGTAGAAAACAGAGTGATACCTAAAAATTCAAACTGTTACTGGAAATGAACGCTTCAACATAGAAGAACGAAATTTGGGGAACCAAGTCGCCTTAGTGTACTGATCATTACCTGAAAGTATCATCCAGTTTGGGTGAAAAAATATTGGCTGAGATTTCTGGAGATTCGTAATTTTGGAAGCTTGGCAACCCCTTTCCATGAAAGTGCTTCTCGCCAGTCACTGCTTAGGGCTACATCAAGAGGAAACAAAACATAGAGATAGAACGTGAAACTACTTTACTGTGTCAAGTTTCAAGAAGCTAGCACAAACCGTGTTGGATTTAGAGTTCCAAATACATCTATCAATATAGGAGAAAACAGAGTGAAACCTAAAAATTCAAACTGTTACTGGAAATGAACGCTTCAACATATAAGAACGAAATTTGGGGAACCACGTCGCCTTAGTGTACTGATCATTACCTGAAAGTATCATCCAGCTTGGGTGAAAAAATATTTGCTGAGATTTCTGGAGATTCGTAATTTTTGGAAGCTTGGCAACCCCTTTCCATGAAAGTGCTTCTCGCCAGTCACTGCTTAGGGCTACATTAAGAGGAAACAAACCATAGATATAGAACGTGAAACTACTTTACTGTGTCAAGTTTCAAAAAGCTAGCACAAATCGTGTTGGATTTAGAGTTCCAAATACATCTATCAATATAGGAGAAAAAAGAGTGAAACCTAAAAATTCAAACTGTTACTGGAAATGAACGCTTCAACATAGAAGAACGAAATTTGGGGAACCAAGTCGCCTTCGTGTCCTGATCATTACCTGAAAGTATCATCCAGTTTGGGTGAAAAAATATTTGCTGAGATTTCTGGAGATTCGTAATTTTTGGAAGCTTGGCAACCCCTTTCCATGAAAGTGCTTCTCGCCAGTCAGTGCTTAGGGCTACATCAAGAGGAAACAAAACATAGAGATAGAACGTGAAACTACTTTACTGTGTCAAGTTTCAAGAAGCTAGCACAAACCGTGTTGGATTTAGAGTTCCAAATACATCTATCAATATAGGAGAAAACAGAGTGAAACCTAAAAATTCAAACTGTTACTGGAAATGAACGCTTCAACATAGAAGAACGAAATTTGGGGAACCAATTCGCCTTCGTTTACTGATCATTACCTGAAAGTATCATCCAGTTTGGGTGAAAAAATATTTGCTGAGATTTCTGGAGATTCGTAATTTTTGGAAGCTTGGCAACCCCTTTCCATGAAAGTGTTTCTCGCCTTCAGTGCTTAGGGCTACATCAAGAGAAAACAAAACGTAGAGATAGAACATGAAACTACTTTACTGTGTCAAGTTTCAAGAAGCTAGCACAAACCGTGTTGGATTTAGAGTTCCGAATACATCTATCAATATAGGAGAAAACAGAGTGAAACCTAAAAATTCAAACTGTTACTGGAAATGAACGCTTCAACATAGAAGAACGAAATTGTGGGACCAAGTCGCCTTAGTGTACTGATCATTACCTGAAAGTATCATCCAGTTTGGGTGAAAAAATATTGGCTGAGATTTCTGGAGATACGTAATTTTTGGAAGCTTGGCAACCTCTTTCCATGAAAGTGTTTCTCGCCTTCAGTGCTTAGGGCTACATCAAGAGGAAACAAAACATAGAGATAGAACGTGAAACTACTTTACTATGTCAAGTTTTAGGAAGCTAGCACAAACCGTGTTGGATTTAGAGTTCCAAATACATCTATCAATATAGGAGAAAAAAGAGTGAAACCTAAAAATTCAAACTGTTACTGGAAATGAACGCTTCAACATAGAAGAACGAAATTTGGGGAACCAAGTCGCCTTCATGTACTGATCATTACCTGAAAGTATCATCCAGTTTGGGGTTAAAAAATATTTGCTGAGATTTCTGGAGATTCGTAACTTTTGGAAGCATCGCAACCCCTTTCCATGAAAGTGCTTCTCGCCAGTCACTGCTTAGGGCTACATCAAGAGGAAACAAACCATAGAGATAGAACGTGAAACTACTTTACTGTGTCAAGTTTCAAGAAGCTAGCACAAACCGTGTTGGATTTAGAGTTCCAAATACATCTATCAATATAGGAGAAAACAGAGTGAAACCTAAAAATTCAAACTGTTACTGGAAATGAACGCTTCAACATAGAAGAACGAAATTTGGGGAACCAAGTCGCCTTCGTGTACTGATCATTACCTGAAAGTATCATCCAGTTTGGGGTTAAAAAATATTTGCTGAGATTTCTGGAGATTCGTAACTTTTGGAAGCATCGCAACCCCTTTCCATGAAAGTGCTTCTCGCCAGTCAGTGCTTTGGGCTACATCAAGAGGAAACAAAACATAGAGATAGAACGTGAAACTACTTTACTGTGTCAAGTTTCAAGAAGCTAGCACAAACCGTGTTGGATTTAGAGTTCCAAATACATCTATCAATATAGGAGAAAACAGAGTGAAACCTAAAAATTCAAACTGTTACTGGAAATGAACGCTTCAACATAGAAGAACGAAATTTGGGGAACCAAGTCGCCTTAGTGTACTGATCATTACCTGAAAGTATCATCCAGTTTGGGTGAAAAAATATTGGCTGAGATTTCTGGAGATTCGTAATTTTTGGAAGCTTGGCAACCTCTTTCCATGAAAGTGTTTCTCGCCTTCAGTGCTTAGGGCTACATCAAGAGGAAACAAAACATAGAGATAGAACGTGAAACTACTTTACTGTGTCAAGTTTCAAGAAGCTAGCACAAACCGTGTTGGATTTAGAGTTCCAAATACATCTATCAATATAGGAGAAAACAGAGTGAAACATAAAAATTCAAACTGTTACTGGAAATGAACACTTCAACATAAAAGAACGAAATTTGGGGAACCAAGTCGCCTTAGTGTACTGATCATTACCTGAAAGTACCATCCAGTTTGGGTGAAAAAATATTTGCTGAGATTTCTGGAGATTCGTAATTTTTGGAAGCTTGGCAACCCCTTTCCATGAAAGTGCTTCTCGCCAGTCACTGCTTAGGGCTACATTAAGAGGAAACAAACCATAGAGATAGAACGTGAAACTACTTTACTGTGTCAAGTTTCAAGAAGCTAGCACAAACCGTGTTCGATTTAGAGTTCCAAATACATCTATCAATATAGGAGAAAAAAGAGTGAAACCTAAAAATTCAAACTGTTACTGGAAATGAACGCTTCAATATAGAAGAACGAAATTTGGGGAACCAAGTCGCATTCGTGTACTGATCATTACCTGAAAGTATCATCCAGTTTGGGTGAAAAAATATTTGCTGAGATTTCTGGAGATTCGTAATTTTTGGAAGCTTGGCAACCCCTTTCCATGAAAGTGCTTCTCGCCAGTCAGTGCTTAGGGCTACATCAAGAGGAAACACAACATAGAGATAGAACGTGAAACTACTTTACTGTGTCAAGTTTCAAGAAGCTAGCACAAACCGTGTTGGATTTAGAGTTCCAAATACATCTATCAATATAGGAGAAAACAGAGTGAAACCTAAAAATTCAAACTGTTACTGGAAATGAACGCTTCAACATAGAAGAACGAAATTTGGGGAACCAAGTCGCCTTCGTTTAGTGATCATTACCTGAAAGTATCATCCAGTTTGGGTGAAAAAATATTTGCTGAGATTTCTGGAGATTCGTAATTTTTGGAAGCTTGGCAACCCCTTTCCATGAAAGTGTTTCTCGCCTTCAGTGCTTAGGGCTACATCAAGAGGAAACAAAACATAGAGATAGAACGTGAAACTACTTTACTGTGTCAAGTTTCAAGAAGCTAGAACAAACCGTGTCGGATTTAGAGTTCCAAGTACATGTATCAATATAGGAGAAAACAGAGTGATACCTAAAAATTCAAACTATTACTGGAAATGAATGCTTCAACATAGAAGAACGAAATTTGGGGAACCAAGTCGACTTAGTGTACTGATCATTTCCTGAAAGTATCATCCAGTTTGGGTGAAAAAATATTTGCTGAGATTTCTGGAGATTCGTAATTTTTGGAAGCTTGGCAACCCCTTTCCATGAAAGTGTTTCTCGCCAGTCACTGCTTAGGGCTACATCAAGAGGAAACAAAACATAGAGATAGAACGTGAAACTACTTTACTGTGTCAAGTTTCAAGAAGCTAGCACAAACCGTGTTGGATTTAGAGTTCCAAATACATCTATCAATATAGGAGAAAACAGAGTGATACCTAAAAATTCAAAGTGTTACTGGAAATGAACGCTTCAACATAGAAGAACGAAATTTGGGGAACCAAGTCGCCTTAGTGTACTGATCATTACCTGAAAGTATCATCCAGTTTGGGTGAAAAAATATTGGCTGAGATTTCTGGAGATTCGTAATTTTTGGAAGCTTGGAAACCCCTTTCCATGAAAGTGTTTCTCGCCAGTCACTGCTTAGGGCTACATCAAGAGGAAACAAAACATAGAGATAGAACGTGAAACTACTTTACTGTGTCAAGTTTCAAGAAGCTAGCACAAACCGTGTTGGATTTAGAGTTCCAAATACATCTATCAATATAGGAGAAAACAGAGTGAAACCTAAAAATTCAAACTGTTACTGGAAATGAACGCTTCAACATAGAAAAACGAAATTTGGGGAACCAAGTCGCCTTAGTGTACTGATCATTACCTGAAAGTATCATCCAGTTTGGGTGAAAAAATATTGGCTGAGATTTCTGGAGATTCGTAATTTTTGGAAGCTTGGCAACCCCTTTCCATGAAAGTGCTTCTCGCCAGTCACTGCTTAGGGCTACATCAGGAGGAAACAAAACATAGAGATAGAACGTGAAACTACTTTACTGTGTCAAGTTTCAAGAAGCTAGCACAATCCGTGTTGGATTTAGAGTTCCAAATACATCTATCAATATAGGAGAAAACAGAGTGAAACCTAAAAATTCAAACTGTTACTGGAAATGAACGCTTCAATATAGAAGAACGAAATTTGGGGAACCAAGTCGCATTCGTGTACTGATCATTACCTGAAAGTATCATCCAGTTTGGGTGAAAAAATATTTGCTGAGATTTCTGGAGATTCGTAATTTTTGGAAGCTTGGCAACCCCTTTCCATGAAAGTGCTTCTCGCCACTCAGTGCTTAGGGCTACATCAAGAGGAAACACAACATAGAGATAGAACGTGAAACTACTTTACTGTGTCAAGTTTCAAGAAGCTAGCACAAACCGTGTTGGATTTAGAGTTCCAAATACATCTATCAATATAGGAGAAAACAGAGTGAAACCTAAAAATTCAAACTGTTACTGGAAATGAACGCTTCAACATAGAAGAACGAAATTTGGGGAACCAAGTCGCCTTCGTTTAGTGATCATTACCTGAAAGTATCATCAGGTTTGGGTGAAAAAATATTGGCTGAGATTTCTGGAGATTCGTAATTTTTGGAAGCTTGGCAACCCCTTTCCATGAAAGTGTTTCTCGACTTCAGTGCTTAGGGCTACATCAAGAGGAAACAAAACATAGAGATAGAACGTGAAACTACTTTACTGTGTCAAGTTTCAAGAAGCTAGCACAAACCGTGTCGGATTTAGAGTTCCAAGTACATGTATCAATATAGGAGAAAACAGAGTGATACCTAAAAATTCAAACTATTACTGGAAATGAACGCTTCAACATAGAAGAACAAAATTTGGGGAACCAAGTCGCCTTCGTTTAGTGATCATTACCTGAAAGTATCATCCAGTTTGGGTGAAAAAATATTTGCTGAGATTTCTGGAGATTCGTAATTTTTGGAAGCTTGGCAACCCCTTTCCATGAAAGTGTTTCTCGCCAGTCACTGCTTAGGGCTACATCAAGAGGAAACAAAACATAGAGATAGAACGTGAAACTACTTTACTGTGTCAAGTTTCAAGAAGCTAGCACAAACCGTGTTGGATTTAGAGTTCCAAATACATCTATCAATATAGGAGAAAACAGAGTGATACCTAAAAATTCAAAGTGTTACTGGAAATGAACGCTTCAACATAGAAGAACGAAATTTGGGGAACCAAGTCGCCTTCGTTTAGTGATCATTACCTGAAAGTATCATCCAGTTTGGGTGAAAAAATATTTGCTGAGATTTCTGGAGATTCGTAATTTTTGGAAGCTTGGCAACCCCTTTCCATGAAAGTGTTTCTCGCCAGTCACTGCTTAGGGCTACATCAAGAGGAAACAAAACATAGAGATAGAACGTGAAACTACTTTACTGTGTCAAGTTTCAAGAAGCTAGCACAAACCGTGTTGGATTTAGAGTTCCAAATACATCTATCAATATAGGAGAAAACAGAGTGATACCTAAAAATTCAAAGTGTTACTGGAAATGAACGCTTCAACATAGAAGAACGAAATTTGGGGAACCAAGTCGCCTTAGTGTACTGATCATTACCTGAAAGTATCATCCAGTTTGGGTGAAAAAATATTGGCTGAGATTTCTGGAGATTCGTAATTTTTGGAAGCTTGGAAACCCCTTTCCATGAAAGTGTTTCTCGCCAGTCACTGCTTAGGGCTACATCAAGAGGAAACAAAACATAGAGATAGAACGTGAAACTACTTTACTGTGTCAAGTTTCAAGAAGCTAGCACAAACTGTGTTGGATTTAGAGTTCCAAATACATCTATCATTATAGGAGAAAACAGAGTGAAACCTAAAAATTCAAACTGTTACTGGAAATGAACGCTTCAACATAGAAGAACGAAATTTGGGGAACCAAGTCGCCTTAGTGTACTGATCATTACCTGAAAGTATCATCCAGTTTGGGTGAAAAAATATTGGCTGAGATTTCTGGAGATTCGTAATTTTTGGAAGCTTGGCAACCCCTTTCCATGAAAGTGCTTCTCGCCAGTCACTGCTTAGGGCTACATCAGGAGGAAACAAAACATAGAGATAGAACATGAAACTACTTTACTGTGTCAAGTTTCAAGAAGCTAGCACAATCCGTGTTGGATTTAGAGTTCCAAATACATCTATCAATATAGGAGAAAACAGAGTGAAACCTAAAAATTCAAACTGTTACTGGAAATGAACGCTTCAACATAGAAGAACGAAATTTGGGGAACCAAGTCGCCTTAGTGTACTGATCATTACCTGAAAGTATCATCCAGTTTGGGTGAAAAAATATTGGCTGAGATTTCTGGAGATTCGTAATTTTTGGAAGCTTGGCAACCTCTTTCCATGAAAGTGTTTCTCGCCTTCAGTGCTTAGGGCTACATCAAGAGGAAACAAAACATAGAGATAGAATGTGAAACTACTTTACTATGTCAAGTTTCAAGAAGCTAGCACAAACCGTGTTGGATTTAGAGTTCCAAATACATCTATCAATATAGGAGAAAACAGAGTGAAACCTAAAAATTCAAACTGTTACTGGAAATGAACGCTTCAACATAGAAGAACGAAATTTGGGGAACCAAGTCGCCTAAGTGTACTGATTATTACCTGAAAGTATCATCCAGTTTCGGTGAAAAAATATTTGCTGAGATTTCTGGAGATTCGTAATTTTTGGAAGCTTGGCAACCCCTTTCCTTGAAAGTGTTTCTCGCCAGTCAGTGCTTAGGGTACATCAAGAGGAAACAAACCAAACAGATAGAACGTGAAACTACTTTACTGTGTAAAGTTTCAAGAAGCTAGCACAAACCGTGTCGCATTTAGAGTTCCAAGTACATGTATCAATATAGTAGAAAACAGAGTGATACCTAAAAATTCAAACTGTCACTGGAAATGAACGCTTCAACATAGAAGAACGAAATTTGGGGAACCAAGTCGCCTTCGTGTACTGATCATTACCTGAAAGTATCATCCAGTTTGGGGTTAAAAAATATTTGCTGAGATTTCTGGAGATTCGTAATTTTTGGAAGCTTGGCAACCCCTTTCCATGAAAGTGTTTCTCGCCAGTCACTGCTTAGGGCTACATCAAGAGGAAACAAAACATAGAGATAGAACGTGAAACGACTTTACTGTGTCAAGTTTCAAGAAGCTAGCACAATCCGTGTTGGATTTAGAGTTCCAAATACATCTATCAATATAGGAGAAAACAGAGTGAAACCTAAAAATTCAAACTGTTACTGGAAATGAACGCTTCAACATAGAAGAACGAAATTTGGGGAACCAAGTCGCCTTCGTGTACTGATCATTACCTGAAAGTATCAACCAGTTTGGGTGAAAAAATATTGGCTGAGATTTCTGGAGATTCGTAATTTTTGGAAGCTTGGCAACCCCTTTCCATGAAAGTGTTTCTCGCCAGTCAGTGCTTAGGGCTACATCAAGAGGAAACAAAACATAGAGATAGAACGTGAAACTACTTCACTGTGTCAAGTTTCAAGAAGCTAGCACAAACCGTGTTGGATTTAGAGTTCCAAATACATCTATCAATATAGGAGAAAACAGAGTGAAACCTAAAAATTCAAACTGTTACTGGAAATGAACGCTTCAACATAGAAGAACGACATTTGGGGAACCAAGTTGCCTTAGTGTACTGATCATTACCTGAAAGTATCATCCAGTTTGGGTGAAAAAATATTTACTGAGATTTCTGGAGATTCGTAATTTTTGGAATCTTGGCAACCCCTTTCCATGAAAGTGCTTCTCGCCAGTCACTGCTTAGGGCTACATCAAGAGGAAACAAACCATAGAGATAGAACGTGAAACTACTTTACTGTGTCAAGTTTCAAGAAGCTAGCACAAACCGTGTTGGATTTAGAGTTCCAAATACATCTATCAATATAGGAGAAAACAGAGTGAAACCTAAAAATTCAAACTGTTACTGGAAATGAACGCTTCAACATAGAAGAACGAAATTTGGGGAACCAAGTCGCCTTCGTGTACTGATCATTACCTGAAAGTATCATCCAGTTTGGGTGAAAAAATATTTGCTGAGATTTCTGGAGATTCGTAATTTTTGGAAGCTTGGCAACCAATTTCCATGAAAGTGTTTCACGCCAGTCAGTGCTTAGGGCTACATCAAGAGGAAACAAACTATAATGATAGAACGTGAAACTACTTTACTGTGTCAAGTTTCAAGAAGCTAGCACAAACCGTGTTGGATTTAGAGTTCCAAATACATCTATCAATATAGGAGAAAACAGAGTGAAACCTAAAAATTCAAACTGTTACTGGAAATGAACGCTTCAACATAGAAGAACGAAATTTGGGGAACCAAGTCGCCTTAGTGTACTGATCATTACCTGAAAGTATCATCCAGTTTGGGTGAAAAAATATTGGCTGAGATTTCTGGAGATTCGTAATTTTTGGAAGCTTCGCAACCCCTTTCCATGAAAGTGTTTCTCGCCAGTCAGTGCTTAGGGCTACATCAAGAGGAAACAAAACATAGAGATAGAACGTGAAACTACTTTACTGTGTCAAGTTTCAAGAAGCTAGCACAAACCGTGTTGGATTTAGAGTTCCAAATACATCTATCAATATAGGAGAAAACAGAGTGAAACCTAAAAATTCAAACTGTTACTGGAAATGAACGCTTCAACATAGAAGAACGAAATTTGGGGAACCAAGTCGCCTTAGTGTACTGATCATTACCTGAAAGTATCATCCAGTTTGGGTGAAAAAATATTTGCTGAGATTTCTGGAGATTAGTAGTTTTTGGAAGCTTGGCAACCCCTTTCCTTGAAAGTGTTTCTCGCCAGTCAGTGCTTAGGGTACATCAAGAGGAAACAAACCAAACAGATAGAACGTGAAACTACTTTACTGTGTAAAGTTTCAAGAAGCTAGCACAAACCGTGTCGCATTTAGAGTTCCAAGTACATGTATCAATATAGTAGAAAACAGAGTGATACCTAAAAATTCAAACTGTTACTGGAAATGAACGCTTCAACATAGAAGAACGAAATTTGGGGAACCAAGTCGCCTTAGTGTACTGATCATTACCTGAAAGTATCATCCAGTTTGGGTGAAAAAATATTGGCTGAGATTTCTGGAGATTCGTAATTTTGGAAGCTTGGCAACCCCTTTCCATGAAAGTGCTTCTCGCCAGTCACTGCTTAGGGCTACATCAAGAGGAAACAAAACATAGAGATAGAACGTGAAACTACTTTACTGTGTCAAGTTTCAAGAAGCTAGCACAAACCGTGTTGGATTTAGAGTTCCAAATACATCTATCAATATAGGAGAAAACAGAGTGAAACCTAAAAATTCAAACTGTTACTGGAAATGAACGCTTCAACATATAAGAACGAAATTTGGGGAACCACGTCGCCTTAGTGTACTGATCATTACCTGAAAGTATCATCCAGCTTGGGTGAAAAAATATTTGCTGAGATTTCTGGAGATTCGTAATTTTTGGAAGCTTGGCAACCCCTTTCCATGAAAGTGCTTCTCGCCAGTCACTGCTTAGGGCTACATTAAGAGGAAACAAACCATAGATATAGAACGTGAAACTACTTTACTGTGTCAAGTTTCAAAAAGCTAGCACAAATCGTGTTGGATTTAGAGTTCCAAATACATCTATCAATATAGGAGAAAAAAGAGTGAAACCTAAAAATTCAAACTGTTACTGGAAATGAACGCTTCAACATAGAAGAACGAAATTTGGGGAACCAAGTCGCCTTCGTGTCCTGATCATTACCTGAAAGTATCATCCAGTTTGGGTGAAAAAATATTTGCTGAGATTTCTGGAGATTCGTAATTTTTGGAAGCTTGGCAACCCCTTTCCATGAAAGTGCTTCTCGCCAGTCAGTGCTTAGGGCTACATAAAGAGGAAACAAAACATAGAGATAGAACGTGAAACTACTTTACTGTGTCAAGTTTCAAGAAGCTAGCACAAACCGTGTTGGATTTAGAGTTCCAAATACATCTATCAATATAGGAGAAAACAGAGTGAAACCTAAAAATTCAAACTGTTACTGGAAATGAACGCTTCAACATAGAAGAACGAAATTTGGGGAACCAATTCGCCTTCGTTTACTGATCATTACCTGAAAGTATCATCCAGTTTGGGTGAAAAAATATTTGCTGAGATTTCTGGAGATTCGTAATTTTTGGAAGCTTGGCAACCCCTTTCCATGAAAGTGTTTCTCGCCTTCAGTGCTTAGGGCTACATCAAGAGAAAACAAAACGTAGAGATAGAACATGAAACTACTTTACTGTGTCAAGTTTCAAGAAGCTAGCACAAACCGTGTTGGATTTAGAGTTCCAAATACATCTATCAATATAGGAGAAAACAGAGTGATACCTAAAAATTCAAAGTGTTACTGGAAATGAACGCTTCAAGATAGAAGAACGAAATTTGGGGAACCAAGTCGCCTTAATGTACTGATCATTACCTGAAAGTATCATCCAGTTTGGGTGAAAAAATATTGGCTGAGATTTCTGGAGATTCGTAATTTTTGGAAGCTTGGCAACCCCTTTCCATGAAAGTGTTTCTCGCCAGTCACTGCTTAGGTCTACATCAAGAGGAAACAAAACATAGAGATAGAACGTGAAACTACTTTACTGTGTCAAGTTTCAAGAAGCTAGCACAATCCGTGTTGGATTTAGAGTTCCAAATACATCTATCAATATAGGAGAAAACAGAGTGAAACCTAAAAATTCAAAGTGTTACTGGAAATGAACGCTTCAACATAGAAGAACGAAATTTGGGGAACCAAGTCGCCTTCGTGTACTGATCATTACCTGAAAGTATCATCCAGTTTGGGTGAAAAAATATTGGCTGCGATTTCTGGAGATTCGTAATTTTAGAAGCTTGGCAACCACTTTACGTGAAAGTGTTTCTCGCCAGTCAGTGCTTAGGGCTACATCAAGAGGAAACAAACCATAGAGATAGAACGTGAAACTGCTTTAGTGTGTCAAGTTTCAAGAAGCTAGCAAAAACCGTGTTCGATTTAGAGTTCCAAATACATCTATCAATATAGGAGAAAACAGAGTGAAACCTAAAAATTCAAACTGTGACTGGAAATGAACGCTTCAACATAGAAGAACGAAATTTGGGGAACCAAGTCGCCTTAGTGTACTGATCATTACCTGAAAGTATCATCCAGTTTGGGTGAAAAAATATTTGCTATCTGGAGATTCGTAATTTTTGGAAGCTAGGCAAACCCTTTCCATGAAAGTGTTTCTCGCCAGTCAGTGCTTAGGGCTACATCAAGAGGAAACAAACCATAGAGATAGAACGTGAAACTACTTTACTGTGTCAAGTTTCAAGAAGCTAGCACAAACCGTGTTGGATTTAGAGTTCCAAATACATCTATCAATATAGGAGAAAAAAGAGTGAAACCTCAAAATTCAAACAGTTACTGGAAATGAACGCTTCAACATAGAAGAACGATATTTGGGGAACCAAGTCGCCTTAGTGTACTGATCATTACCTGAAAGTATCATCCAGTTTGGGTGAAAAAATATTTGCTGAGATTTCTGGAGATTCGTAATTTTTGGAAGCTTCGCAACCCCTTTTCATGAAAGTGTTTTTCGCCAGTCACTGCTTAGGGCTACGTCAAGAGGAAACAAAACATAGAGATAGAACGTGAAACTACTTTACTGTGTCAAGTTTCAAGAAGCTAGCACAAACCGTGTTGGATTTAGAGTTCCAAATACATCTATCAATATAGGAGAAAAAAGAGTGATACCTAAAAATTCAAACTGTTACTGGAAATGAACGCTTCAACATAGAAGAACGAAATTTGGGGAACCAAGTCGCCTTAGTGTACTGATCATTACCTGAAAGTTTCATCCAGTTTGGGTGAAAAAATATTTGCTGAGATTTCTGGAGATTCGTAATTTTTGGAAGCTTCGCAACCCCTTTCCATGAAAGAGTTTCTCGCCATTCAGTGCTTAGGGCTACATCAAGAGGAAACAAAACATAGAGATAGAACGTGAAACTACTTCACTGTGTCAAGTTTCAAGAAGCTAGCACAAACCGTGTTGGATTTAGAGTTCCAAATACATCTATCAATATAGGAGAAAACAGAGTGAAACCTAAAAATTCAAACTGTTACTGGAAATGAACGCTTCAACATAGAAGAACGAAATTTGGGGAACCAAGTCGCCTTAGTGTACTGATCATTACCTGAAAGTATCATCCAGTTTGGGTGAAAAAATATTTGCTATCTGGAGATTCGTAATTTTTGGAAGCTAGGCAAACCCTTTCCATGAAAGTGTTTCTCGCCAGTCAGTGCTTAGGGCTACATCAAGAGGAAACAAAACATAGAGATAGAACGTGAAACTACTTTACTGTGTCAAGTTTCAAGAAGCTAGCACAAACCGTGTTGGATTTAGAGTTGCAAATACATCTATCAATATAGGAGAAAACAGAGTGAAACCTAAAAATTCAAACTGTTACTGGAAATGAACGCTTCAACATAGAAGAACGAAATTTGGGGAACCAAGTCGCCTTAGTGTACTGATCATTACCTGAAAGTATCATCCAGTTTGGGTGAAAAAATATTGGCTGAGATTTCTGGAGATTCGTAATTTTTGGAAGCTTGGCAACCCCTTTCCATGAAAGTGTTTCTCGACAGTCACTGCTTAGGGCTACGTCAAGAGGAAACAAAACATAGAGATAGAACGTGAAACTACTTTACTGTGTCACGTTTCAAGAAGCTAGCACAAACCGTGTTGGATTTAGAGTTCCAAATACATCTATCAATATAGGAGAAAACAGAGTATTACCTAAAAATTCAAACTGTTACTGGAAATGAACGCTTCAACATAGAAGAACGAAATTTGGGGAACCAAGTCGCCTTAGTTTACTGATCATTACCTGAAAGTATCATCCAGTTTGGCTGAAAAAATATTGGCTGAGATTTCTGGAGATTCGTAATTTTTGGAAGCTTCGCAACCCCTTACCATGAAAGTGTTTCTCGCCAGTCAGTGCTTAGGGCTACATCAAGAGGAAACAAAGCATAGAGATAGAACGTGAAACTACTTCACTGTGTCAAGTTTCAAGAAGCTAGCACAATCCGTGTTGGATTTAGAGTTCCAAATACATCTATAAATATAGGAGAAAACAGAGTGAAACCTAAAAATTCAAACTGTTACTGGAAATGAACACTTCAACATAGAAGAACGAAATTTGGGGAACCAAGTCGCCTTAGTGTACTGATCATTACCTGAAAGTATCATCCAGTTTGGGTGAAAAAACCTTTGCTGATATTTCTGGAGATTCGTAATTTTTGGAAGCTTGGCAACCCCTTTCCATGAAAGTGCTTCTCGCCAGTCACTGCTTAGGGCTACATCAAGAGGAAACAAACCATAGAGATAGAACGTGAAACTACTTTACTGTGTCAAGTTTCAAGAAGCTAGCACAAACCGTGTTGGATTTAGAGTTCCAAATACATCTATCAATATAGGAGAAAAAAGAGTGAAACCTCAAAATTCAAACAGTTACTGGAAATGAACGCTTCAACATAGAAGAACGATATTTGGGGAACCAAGTCGCCTTAGTGTACTGATCATTACCTGAAAGTATCATCCAGTTTGGGTGAAAAAATATTTGCTGAGATTTCTGGAGATTCGTAATTTTTGGAAGCTTCGCAACCCCTTTTCATGAAAGTGTTTTTCGCCAGTCACTGCTTAGGGCTACGTCAAGAGGAAACAAAACATAGAGATAGAACGTGAAACTACTTTACTGTGTCAAGTTTCAAGAAGCTAGCACAAACCGTGTTGGATTTAGAGTTCCAAATACATCTATCAATATAGGAGAAAAAAGAGTGATACCTAAAAATTCAAACTGTTACTGGAAATGAACGCTTCAACATAGAAGAACGAAATTTGGGGAACCAAGTCGCCTTAGTGTACTGATCATTACCTGAAAGTATCATCCAGTTTGGGTGAAAAAATATTTGCTGAGATTTCTGGAGATTCGTAATTTTTGGAAGCTTCGCAACCCCTTTCCATGAAAGAGTTTCTCGCCATTCAGTGCTTAGGGCTACATCAAGAGGAAACAAAACATAGAGATAGAACGTGAAACTACTTCACTGTGTCAAGTTTCAAGAAGCTAGCACAAACCGTGTTGGATTTAGAGTTCCAAATACATCTATCAATATAGGAGAAAACAGAGTGAAACCTAAAAATTCAAACTGTTACTGGAAATGAACGCTTCAACATAGAAGAACGAAATTTGGGGAACCAAGTCGCCTTAGTGTACTGATCATTACCTGAAAGTATCATCCAGTTTGGGTGAAAAAACATTTGCTGATATTTCTGGAGATTCGTAATTTTTGGAAGCTTGGCAACCCCTTTCCATGAAAGTGCTTCTCGCCAGTCACTGCTTAGGGCTACATCAAGAGGAAACAAACCATAGAGATAGAACGTGAAACTACTTTACTGTGTCAAGTTTCAAGAAGCTAGCACAAACCGTGTTGGATTTAGAGTTCCAAATACATCTATCAATATAGGAGAAAAAAGAGTGAAACCTCAAAATTCAAACAGTTACTGGAAATGAACGCTTCAACATAGAAGAACGATATTTGGGGAACCAAGTCGCCTTAGTGTACTGATCATTACCTGAAAGTATCATCCAGTTTGGGTGAAAAAATATTTGCTGAGATTTCTGGAGATTCGTAATTTTTGGAAGCTTCGCAACCCCTTTTCATGAAAGTGTTTCTCGCCAGTCACTGCTTAGGGCTACGTCAAGAGGAAACAAAACATAGAGATAGAACGTGAAACTACTTTACTCTGTCAAGTTTCAAGAAGCTAGCACAAACCGTGTTGGATTTAGAGTTCCAAATACATCTATCAATATAGGAGAAAACAGAGTGATACCTAAAAATTCAAACTGTTACTGGAAATGAACGCTTCAACATAGAAGAACGAAATTTGGGGAACCAAGTCGCCTTAGTGTACTGATCATTACCTGAAAGTATCATCCAGTTTGGGTGAAAAAATATTTGCTGAGATTTCTGGAGATTCGTAATTTTTGGAAACTTGGCAACCCCTTTCCATGAAAGAGTTTCTCGCCAGTCAGTGCTTAGGGCTACATCAAGAGGAAACAAAACATAGAGATAGAACGTGAAACTGCTTCACTGTGTCAAGTTTCAAGAAGCTAGCACAAACCGTGTTGGATTTAGAGTTCCAAATACATCTATCAATATAGGAGAAAACAGAGTGAAACCTAAAAATTCAAACTGTTACTGGAAATGAACGCTTCAACATAGACGAACGAAATTTGGGGAACCAAGTCGCCTTAGTGTACTGATCATTACCTGAAAGTATCATCCAGTTTGGGTGAAAAAATATTTGCTATCTGGAGATTCGTAATTTTTGGAAGCTAGGCAAACCCTTTCCATGAAAGGGTTTCTCGCCAGTCAGTGCTTAGGGCTACATCAAGAGGAAACAAAACATAGAGATAGAACGTGAAACTACTTTACTGTGTCAAGTTTCAAGAAGCTAGCACAAACCGTGTTGGATTTAGAGTTCCAAATACATCTATCAATATAGGAGAAAACAGAGTGAAACCTAAAAATTCAAACTGTTACTGGAAATGAACGCTTCAACATAGAAGAACGAAATTTGGGGAACCAAGTCGCCTTAGTGTACTGATCATTACCTGAAAGTATCATCCAGTTTGGGTGAAAAAATATTTGCTGAGATTTCTGGAGATTCGTAATTTTTGGAAGCTTGACAACCTCTTTCCATGAAAGTGTTTCTCGACAGTCACTGCTTAAAGCTACATCAAGAGGAAACAAAACATAGAGATAGAACGTGAAACTACTTTACTGTGTCATGTTTCAAGAAGCTAGCACAAACCGTGTTGGATTTAGAGTTCCAAATACATCTATCAATATAGGAGAAAACAGAGTGATACCTAAAAATTCAAACAGTTACTGGAAATGAACGCATCAACATAGAAGAACGATATTTGGGGAACCAAGTCGCCTTAGTGTACTGATCATTACCTGAAAGTATCATCCAGTTTGGGTGAAAAAATATTTGCTGAGATTTCTGGAGATTCGTAATTTTTGGAAGCTTTGCAACCCCTTTTCATGAAAGTGTTTTTCGCCAGTCACTGCTTAGGGCTACGTCAAGAGGAAACAAAACATAGAGATAGAACGTGAAACTACTTTACTGTGTCAAGTTTCAAGAAGCTAGCACAAACCGTGTTGGATTTAGAGTTCCAAATACATCTATCAATATAGGAGAAAAAAGAGTGATACCTAAAAATTCAAACTGTTACTGGAAATGAACGCTTCAACATAGAAGAACGAAATTTGGGGAACCAAGTCGCCTTAGTGTACTGATCATTACCTGAAAGTATCATCCAGTTTGGGTGAAAAAATATTTGCTGAGATTTCTGGAGATTCGTAATTTTTGGAAGCTTCGCAACCCCTTTCCATGAAAGAGTTTCTCGCCATTCAGTGCTTAGGGCTACATCAAGAGGAAACAAAACATAGAGATAGAACGTGAAACTACTTCACTGTGTCAAGTTTCAAGAAGCTAGCACAAACCGTGTTGGATTTAGAGTTCCAAATACATCTATCAATATAGGAGAAAACAGAGTGAAACCTAAAAATTCAAACTGTTACTGGAAATGAACACTTCAACATAGAAGAACGAAATTTGGGGAACCAAGTCGCCTTAGTGTACTGATCATTACCTGAAAGTATCATCCAGTTTGGGTGAAAAAACATTTGCTGATATTTCTGGAGATTCGTAATTTTTGGAAGCTTGGCAACCCCTTTCCATGAAAGTGCTTCTCGCCAGTCACTGCTTAGGGCTACATCAAGAGGAAACAAACCATAGAGATAGAACGTGAAACTACTTTACTGTGTCAAGTTTCAAGAAGCTAGCACAAACCGTGTTGGATTTAGAGTTCCAAATACATCTATCAATATAGGAGAAAAAAGAGTGATACCTAAAAATTCAAACTGTTACTGGAAATGAACGCTTCAACATAGAAGAACGAAATTTGGGGAACCAAGTCGCCTTAGTGTACTGATCATTACCTGAAAGTATCATCCAGTTTGGGTGAAAAAATATTTCCTGAGATTTCTGGAGATTCGTAATTTTTAGAAGCTTCGCAACCCCTTTCCATGAAAGTGTTTCTCGCCAGTCAGTGCTTAGGGCTACATCAAGAGGAAACAAAACATAGAGATAGAACGTGAAACTACTTCACTGTGTCAAGTTTCAAGAAGCTAGCACAAACCGTGTTTGATTTAGAGTTCCAAATACATCTATCAATATAGGAGAAAACAGAGTGAAACCTAAAAATTCAAACTGTTACTGGAAATGAACGCTTCAACATAGAAGAACGAAATTTGGGGAACCAAGTCGCCTTCGTGTACTGATCATTACCTGAAAGTATCATCCAGTTTGGGTGAAAAAATATTGGCTGAGATTTCTGGAGATTCGTAATTTTAGAAGCTTGGCAACACCTTTACATGAAAGTGTTTCTCGCCAGTCAGTGCTTAGGGCTACATCAAGAGGAAACAAACCATAGAGATAGAACGTGAAACTATTTTAGTGTGTCAAGTTTCAAGAAGCTAGCAAAAACCGTGTTCGATTTAGAGTTCCAAATACATCTATCAATATAGGAGAAAACAGAGTGAAACCTAAAAATTCAAACTGTTACTGGAAATGAACGCTTCAACATAGAAGAACGAAATTTGGGGAACCAAGTCGCCTTAGTGTACTGATCATTACCTGAAAGTATCATCCAGTTTGGGTGAAAAAATATTTGCTATCTGGAGATTCGTAATTTTTGGAAGCTAGGCAAACCCTTTCCATGAAAGTGTATCTTGCCAGTCAGTGCTTACGGCTACATCAAGAGGAAACAAAACATAGAGATAGAACGTGAAACTACTTTACTGTGTCAAGTTTCAAGAAGCTAGCACAAACCGTGTTGGATTTAGAGTTGCAAATACATCTATCAATATAGGAGAAAACAGAGTGAAAGCTCAAAATTCAAACTGTTACTGGAAATGAACGCTTCAACATAGAAGAACGAAATTTGGGGAACCAAGTCGCCTTAGTGTACTGATCATTACCTGAAAGTATCATCCAGTTTGGGTGAAAAAATATTGGCTGAGATTTCTGGAGATTCGTAATTTTTGGAAGCTTGGCAACCCCTTTCCATGAAAGTGCTTCTCCCCAGTCTCTGCTTAGGGCTACATCAAGAGGAAACAAAACATAGAGATAGAACGTGAAACTACTTTACTGTGTCAAGTTTCAAGAAGCTAGCACAAACCGTGTTGGATTTAGAGTTCCAAATACATCTATCAATATAGGAGAAAAAAGAGTGAAACCTAAAAATTCAAACTGTTACTGGAAATGAACGCTTCAACATAGAAGAACGAAATTTGGGGAACCAAGTCGCCTTAGTGTACTGATCATTACCTGAAAGTATCATCCAGTTTGGGTGAAAAAATATTTGCTGAGATTTCTGGAGATTCGTAATTTTTGGAAGCTCGGCAACCCCTTTCCATGAACTTGTTTCTCGCCTTCAGTGCTTAGGGCTACATCAAGAGGAAACAAAACATAGAGATAGGACGTGAAACTACTTTACTGTGTCAAGTTTCAAGAAGCTAGCACAAACCGTGTTGGATTAGAGTTCCAAATACATCTATCAATATAGGAGAAAACAGAGTGATACCTAAAAATTCAAACAGTTACTGGAAATGAACGCATCAACATAGAAGAACAAAATTTGGGGAACCAAGTCGCCTTAGTGTACTGATCATTACCTGAAAGTATCATCCACTTTGGGTGAAAAAATATTTGCTGAGATTTCTGGAGATTCGTAATTTTTAGAAGCTTCGCAACCCCTTTTCATGAAAGTGTTTCTCGCCAGTCACTGCTTAGGGCTACGTCAAGAGGAAACAAAACATAGAGATAGAACGTGAAACTACTTTACTGTGTCAAGTTTCAAGAAGCTAGCACAAACCGTGTTGGATTTAGAGTTCCAAATACATCTATCAATATAGGAGAAAACAGAGTGATACCTAAAAATTCAAACTGTTACTGGAAATGAACGCTTCAACATAGAAGAACGAAATTTGGGGAACCAAGTCGCCTTAGTGTACTGATCATTACCTGAATGTATCATCCAGTTTGGGTGAAAAAATATTTGCTGAGATTTCTGGAGATTCGTAATTTTTGGAAGCTTCGCAACCCCTTTCCATGAAAGTGTTTCTCGCCAGTCAGTGCTTAGGGCTACATCAAGAGGAAAAAAAAAACATAGAGATAGAACGTGAAACTACTTCACTGTGTCAAGTTTCAAGAAGCTAGCACAAACCGTGTTCGATTTAGAGTTCCAAATACATCTATCAATATAGGAGAAAACAGAGTGAAACCTAAAAATTCAAACTGTTACTGGAAATGAACGCTTCAACATAGAAGAACGAAATTTGGGGAACCAAGTCGCCTTCGTGTACTGATCATTACCTGAAAGTATCATCCAGTTTGGGTGAAAAAATATTGGCTGAGATTTCTGGAGATTCGTAATTTTTGGAAGCTTGGCAACCCCTTTCCATGAAAGTGTTTCTCGCCTTCAGTGTTTAGGGCTACATCAAGAGGAAACAAAACATAGAGATAGAACGTGAAACTACTTTACTGTGTCAAGTTTCAAGAAGCTAGCACAAACCGTGTTGGATTTAGAGTTCCAAATACATCTATCAATATAGGAGAAAAAAGAGTGAAACCTCAAAATTCAAACAGTTACTGGAAATGAACGCTTCAACATAGAAGAACGAAATTTGGGGAACCAAGTCGCCTTAGTGTACTGATCATTACCTGAAAGTATCATCCAGCTTGGGTGAAAAAATATTTGCTGAGATTTCTGGAGATTCGTAATTTTTGGAAGCTTGGCAACCCCTTTCCATGAAAGTGCTTCTCGCCAGTCACTGCTTAGGGCTACATTAAGAGGAAACAAACCATAGAGATAGAACGTGAAACTACTTTACTGTGTCAAGTTTCAAGAAGCTAGCACAAACCGTGTTGGATTTAGAGTTCCAAATACATCTATCAATATAGGAGAAAAAAGAGTGAAACCTAAAAATTCAAACTGTTACTGGAAATGAACGCTTCAACATAGAAGAACGAAATTTGTGGAACCAAGTCGCCTTCGTGTACTCATCATTACCTGAAAGTATCATCCAGTTTGGGTGAAAAAATATTTGCTGAGATTTCTGGAGATTCGTAATTTTTGGAAGCTTGGCAACCCCTTTCCATGAAAGTGTTTCTCGCCTTCAGTGCTTAGGGCTACATCAAGAGGAAACAAAACATAGAGATAGAACGTGAAACTACTTTACTGTGTCAAGTTTGAAGAAGCTAGCCCAATCCGTGTTGGATTTAGAGTTCCAAATACATCTATCAATATAGGAGAAAACAGAGTGAAACCTAAAAATTCAAACTGTTACTGGAAATGAACGCTTCAACATAGAAGAACGAAATTTGGGGAACCAAGTCGCCTTCGTGTACTGATCATTACCTGAAAGTATCATCCAGTTTGGGTGAAAAAATATTTGCTGAGATTTCTGGAGATTCGTAATTTTAGAAGCTTGGCAACCCCTTTATATGAAAGTGTTTCTCGCCAGTCAGTGCTTAGGGCTACATCAAGAGGAAACAAACCATAGAGATAGAACGTGAAACTACTTTACTGTGTCAAGTTTCAAGAAGCTAGCACAAACCGTGTTGGATTTAGAGTTCCAAATACATCTATCAATATAGGAGAAAACAGAGTGAAACCTCAAAATTCAAACAGTTACTGGAAATGAACGCTTCAACATAGAAGAACGATATTTGGGGAACCAAGTCGCCTTAGTGTACTGATCATTACCTGAAAGTATCATCCAGTTTGGGTGAAAAAATATTTGCTGAGATTTCTGGAGATTCGTAATTTTTGGAAGCTTCGCAACCCCTTTTCATGAAAGTGTTTTTCGCCAGTCACTGCTTAGGGCTACGTCAAGAGGAAACAAAACATAGAGATAGAACGTGAAACTACTTTACTGTGTCAAGTTTCAAGAAGCTAGCACAAACCGTGTTGGATTTAGAGTTCCAAATACATCTATCAATATAGGAGAAAAAAGAGTGATACCTAAAAATTCAAACTGTTACTGGAAATGAACGCTTCAACATAGAAGAACGAAATTTGGGGAACCAAGTCGCCTTAGTGTACTGATCATTACCTGAAAGTATCATCCAGTTTGGGTGAAAAAATATTTGCTGAGATTTCTGGAGATTCGTAATTTTTGGAAGCTTCGCAACCCCTTTCCATGAAAGAGTTTCTCGCCATTCAGTGCTTAGGGCTACATCAAGAGGAAACAAAACATAGAGATAGAACGTGAAACTACTTCACTGTGTCAAGTTTCAAGAAGCTAGCACAAACCGTGTTGGATTTAGAGTTCCAAATACATCTATCAATATAGGAGAAAACAGAGTGAAACCTAAAAATTCAAACTGTTACTGGAAATGAACGCTTCAACATAGAAGAACGAAATTTGGGGAACCAAGTCGCCTTAGTGTACTGATCATTACCTGAAAGTATCATCCAGTTTGGGTGAAAAAACATTTGCTGATATTTCTGGAGATTCGTAATTTTTGGAAGCTTGGCAACCCCTTTCCATGAAAGTGCTTCTCGCCAGTCACTGCTTAGGGCTACATCAAGAGGAAACAAACCATAGAGATAGAACGTGAAACTACTTTACTGTGTCAAGTTTCAAGAAGCTAGCACAAACCGTGTTGGATTTAGAGTTCCAAATACATCTATCAATATAGGAGAAAAAAGAGTGAAACCTCAAAATTCAAACAGTTACTGGAAATGAACGCTTCAACATAGAAGAACGATATTTGGGGAACCAAGTCGCCTTAGTGTACTGATCATTACCTGAAAGTATCATCCAGTTTGGGTGAAAAAATATTTGCTGAGATTTCTGGAGATTCGTAATTTTTGGAAGCTTCGCAACCCCTTTTCATGAAAGTGTTTCTCGCCAGTCACTGCTTAGGGCTACGTCAAGAGGAAACAAAACATAGAGATAGAACGTGAAACTACTTTACTCTGTCAAGTTTCAAGAAGCTAGCACAAACCGTGTTGGATTTAGAGTTCCAAATACATCTATCAATATAGGAGAAAACAGAGTGATACCTAAAAATTCAAACTGTTACTGGAAATGAACGCTTCAACATAGAAGAACGAAATTTGGGGAACCAAGTCGCCTTAGTGTACTGATCATTACCTGAAAGTATCATCCAGTTTGGGTGAAAAAATATTTGCTGAGATTTCTGGAGATTCGTAATTTTTGGAAGCTTGGCAACCCCTTTCCATGAAAGAGTTTCTCGCCAGTCAGTGCTTAGGGCTACATCAAGAGGAAACAAAACATAGAGATAGAACGTGAAACTGCTTCACTGTGTCAAGTTTCAAGAAGCTAGCACAAACCGTGTTGGATTTAGAGTTCCAAATACATCTATCAATATAGGAGAAAACAGAGTGAAACCTAAAAATTCAAACTGTTACTGGAAATGAACGCTTCAACATAGACGAACGAAATTTGGGGAACCAAGTCGCCTTAGTGTACTGATCATTACCTGAAAGTATCATCCAGTTTGGGTGAAAAAATATTTGCTATCTGGAGATTCGTAATTTTTGGAAGCTAGGCAAACCCTTTCCATGAAAGGGTTTCTCGCCAGTCAGTGCTTAGGGCTACATCAAGAGGAAACAAAACATAGAGATAGAACGTGAAACTACTTTACTGTGTCAAGTTTCAAGAAGCTAGCACAAACCGTGTTGGATTTAGAGTTCCAAATACATCTATCAATATAGGAGAAAACAGAGTGAAACCTAAAAATTCAAACTGTTACTGGAAATGAACGCTTCAACATAGAAGAACGAAATTTGGGGAACCAAGTCGCCTTAGTGTACTGATCATTACCTGAAAGTATCATCCAGTTTGGGTGAAAAAATATTTGCTGAGATTTCTGGAGATTCGTAATTTTTGGAAGCTTGACAACCTCTTTCCATGAAAGTGTTTCTCGACAGTCACTGCTTAAAGCTACATCAAGAGGAAACAAAACATAGAGATAGAACGTGAAACTACTTTACTGTGTCACGTTTCAAGAAGCTAGCACAAACCGTGTTGGATTTAGAGTTCCAAATACATCTATCAATATAGGAGAAAACAGAGTGATACCTAAAAATTCAAACAGTTACTGGAAATGAACGCATCAACATAGAAGAACGATATTTGGGGAACCAAGTCGCCTTAGTGTACTGATCATTACCTGAAAGTATCATCCAGTTTGGGTGAAAAAATATTTGCTGAGATTTCTGGAGATTCGTAATTTTTGGAAGCTTCGCAACCCCTTTTCATGAAAGTGTTTTTCGCCAGTCACTGCTTAGGGCTACGTCAAGAGGAAACAAAACATAGAGATAGAACGTGAAACTACTTTACTGTGTCAAGTTTCAAGAAGCTAGCACAAACCGTGTTGGATTTAGAGTTCCAAATACATCTATCAATATAGGAGAAAAAAGAGTGATACCTAAAAATTCAAACTGTTACTGGAAATGAACGCTTCAACATAGAAGAACGAAATTTGGGGAACCAAGTCGCCTTAGTGTACTGATCATTACCTGAAAGTATCATCCAGTTTGGGTGAAAAAATATTTGCTGAGATTTCTGGAGATTCGTAATTTTTGGAAGCTTCGCAACCCCTTTCCATGAAAGAGTTTCTCGCCATTCAGTGCTTAGGGCTACATCAAGAGGAAACAAAACATAGAGATAGAACGTGAAACTACTTCACTGTGTCAAGTTTCAAGAAGCTAGCACAAACCGTGTTGGATTTAGAGTTCCAAATACATCTATCAATATAGGAGAAAACAGAGTGAAACCTAAAAATTCAAACTGTTACTGGAAATGAACACTTCAACATAGAAGAACGAAATTTGGGGAACCAAGTCGCCTTAGTGTACTGATCATTACCTGAAAGTATCATCCAGTTTGGGTGAAAAAACATTTGCTGATATTTCTGGAGATTCGTAATTTTTGGAAGCTTGGCAACCCCTTTCCATGAAAGTGCTTCTCGCCAGTCACTGCTTAGGGCTACATCAAGAGGAAACAAACCATAGAGATAGAACGTGAAACTACTTTACTGTGTCAAGTTTCAAGAAGCTAGCACAAACCGTGTTGGATTTAGAGTTCCAAATACATCTATCAATATAGGAGAAAAAAGAGTGAAACCTCAAAATTCAAACAGTTACTGGAAATGAACGCATCAACATAGAAGAACGATATTTGGGGAACCAAGTCGCCTTAGTGTACTGATCATTACCTGAAAGTATCATCCAGTTTGGGTGAAAAAAATATTTGCTGAGGTTTCTGGAGATTCGTAATTTTTGGAAGCTTCGCAACCACTTTTCATGAAAGTGTTTCTCGCCAGTCACTGCTTAGGGCTACGTCAAGAGGAAACAAAACATAGAGATAGAACGTGAAACTACTTTACTCTGTCAAGTTTCAAGAAGCTAGCACAAACCGTGTTGGATTTAGAGTTCCAAATACATCTATCAATATAGGAGAAAACAGAGTGATACCTAAAAATTCAAACTGTTACTGGAAATGAACGCTTCAACATAGAAGAACGAAATTTGGGGAACCAAGTCGCCTTAGTGTACTGATCATTACCTGAAAGTATCATCCAGTTTGGGTGAAAAAATATTTGCTGAGATTTCTGGAGATTCGTAATTTTTGGAAGCTTGGCAACCCCTTTCCATGAAAGAGTTTCTCGCCAGTCAGTGCTTAGGGCTACATCAAGAGGAAACAAAACATAGAGATAGAACGTGAAACTGCTTCACTGTGTCAAGTTTCAAGAAGCTAGCACAAACCGTGTTGGATTTAGAGTTCCAAATACATCTATCAATATAGGAGAAAACAGAGTGAAACCTAAAAATTCAAACTGTTACTGGAAATGAACGCTTCAACATAGACGAACGAAATTTGGGGAACCAAGTCGCCTTAGTGTACTGATCATTACCTGAAAGTATCATCCAGTTTGGGTGAAAAAATATTTGCTATCTGGAGATTCGTAATTTTTGGAAGCTAGGCAAACCCTTTCCATGAAAGGGTTTCTCGCCAGTCAGTGCTTAGGGCTACATCAAGAGGAAACAAAACATAGAGATAGAACGTGAAACTACTTTACTGTGTCAAGTTTCAAGAAGCTAGCACAAACCGTGTTGGATTTAGAGTTCCAAATACATCTATCAATATAGGAGAAAACAGAGTGAAACCTCAAAATTCAAACTGTTACTGGAAATGAACGCTTCAACATAGAAGAACGAAATTTGGGGAACCAAGTCGCCTTAGTGTACTGATCATTACCTGAAAGTATCATCCAGTTTGGGTGAAAAAATATTTGCTGAGATTTCTGGAGATTCGTAATTTTTGGAAGCTTGACAACCTCTTTCCATGAAAGTGTTTCTCGACAGTCACTGCTTAAAGCTACGTCAAGAGGAAACAAAACATAGAGATAGAACGTGAAACTACTTTACTGTGTCACGTTTCAAGAAGCTAGCACAAACCGTGTTGGATTTAGAGTTCCAAATACATCTATCAATATAGGAGAAAACAGAGTGATACCTAAAAATTCAAACTGTTACTGGAAATGAACGCTTCAACATAGAAGAACGAAATTTGGGGAACCAAGTCGCCTTAGTTTACTGATCATTACCTGAAAGTATCATCCAGTTTGGCTGAAAAAATATTGGCTGAGATTTCTGGAGATTCGTAATTTTTGGAAGCTTTGCAACCCCTTTCCATGAAAGTGTTTCTCGCCAGTCAGTGCTTAGGGCTACATCAAGAGAAAACAAAACATAGAGATAGAACGTGAAACTACTTCACTGTGTCAAGTTGCAAGAAGCTAGCACAAACCGTGTTGGATTTAGAGTTCCAAATAAATCTATCAATATAGGAGAAAACAGAGTGAAACCTAAAAATTCAAACTGTTACTGGAAATGAACATTTCAACATAGAAGAACGAAATTTGGGGAACCAAGTCGCCTTAGTGTACTGATCATTACCTGAAAGTATCATCCAGTTTGGGTGAAAAAACATTTGCTGAGATTTCTGGAGATTCGTAATTTTTGGAAGCTTGGCAACCCCTTTCCATGAAAGTGCTTCTCGCCAGTCACTGCTTAGGGCTACATCAAGAGGAAACAAACCATAGAGATAGAACGTGAAACTACTTTACTGTGTCAAGTTTCAAGAAGCTAGCACAAACCGTGTTCGATTTAGAGTTCCAAATACATCTATCAATATTGGAGAAAAAAGAGTGAAACCTCAAAATTCAAACAGTTACTGGAAATGAACGCTTCAACATAGGAGAACGAAATTTGGGGAACCAAGTCGCCTTAGTGTACTGATCATTACCTGAAAGTATCATCCACTTTGGGTGAAAAAATATTTGCTGAGATTTCTGGAGATTCGTAATTTTTGGAAGCTTCGCAACCCCTTTTCATGAAAGTGTTTCTCGCCAGTCACTGCTTAGGGCTACGTCAAGAGGAAACAAAACATAGAGTTAGAACGTGAAACTACTTTACTGTGTCAAGTTTCAAGAAGCTAGCACAAACCGTGTTGGATTTAGAGTTCCAAATACATCTATCAATATAGGAGAAAAAAGAGTGATACCTAAAAATTCAAACTGTTACTGGAAATGAACGCTTCAACATAGAAGAACGAAATTTGGGGAACCAAGTCGCCTTAGTGTACTGATCATTACCTGAAAGTATCATCCAGTTTGGGTGAAAAAATATTTCCTGAGATTTCTGGAGATTCGTAATTTTTAGAAGCTTCGCAACCCCTTTCCATGAAAGTGTTTCTCGCCAGTCAGTGCTTAGGGCTACATCAAGAGGAAACAAAACATAGAGATAGAAAGTGAAACTACTTCACTGTGTCAAGTTTCAAGAAGCTAGCACAAACCGTGTTTGATTTAGAGTTCCAAATACATCTATCAATATAGGAGAAAACAGAGTGAAACCTAAAAATTCAAACTGTTACTGGAAATCAACGCTTCAACATAGAAGAACGAAATTTGGGGAACCAAGTCGCCTTCGTGTGCTGATCATTACCTGAAAGTATCATCCAGTTTGGGTGAAAAAATATTGGCTGAGATTTCTGGAGATTCGTAATTTTAGAAGCTTGGCAACCCCTTTACATGAAAGTGTTTCTCGCCAGTCAGTGCTTAGGGCTACATCAAGAGGAAACAAACCATAGAGATAGAACGTGAAACTACTTTAGTGTGTCAAGTTTCAAGAAGCTAGCAAAAACCGTGTTCGATTTAGAGTTCCAAATACATCTATCAATATAGGAGAAAACAGAGTGAAACCTAAAAATTCAAACTGTTACTGGAAATGAACGCTTCAACATAGAAGAACGAAATTTGGGGAACCAAGTCGCCTTAGTGTACTGATCATTACCTGAAAGTATCATCCAGTTTGGGTGAAAAAATATTTGCTATCTGGAGATTCGTAATTTTTGGAAGCTAGGCAAACCCTTTCCATGAAAGTGTATCTTGCCAGTCAGTGCTTACGGCTACATCAAGAGGAAACAAAACATAGAGATAGAACGTGAAACTACTTTACTGTGTCAAGTTTCAAGAAGCTAGCACAAACCGTGTTGGATTTAGAGTTGCAAATACATCTATCAATATAGGAGAAAACAGAGTGAAACCTCAAAATTCAAACTGTTACTGGAAATGAACGCTTCAACATAGAAGAACGAAATTTGGGGAACCAAGTCGCCTTAGTGTACTGATCATTACCTGAAAGTATCATCCAGTTTGGGTGAAAAAATATTTGCTGAGATTTCTGGAGATTCGTAATTTTTGGAAGCTTGGCAACCCCTTTCCATGAAAGTGCTTCTCGCCAGTCTCTGCTTAGGGCTACATCAAGAGGAAACAAACCATAGAGATAGAACGTGAAACTACTTTACTGTGTCAAGTTTCAAGAAGCTAGCACAAACCGTGTTGGATTTAGAGTTCCAAATACATCTATCAATATAGGAGAAAAAAGAGTGAAACCTAAAAATTCAAACTGTTACTGGAAATGAACGCTTCAACATAGAAGAACGAAATTTGGGGAACCAAGTCGCCTTAGTGTACTGATCATTACCTGAAAGTATCATCCAGTTTGGGTGAAAAAATATTTGCTGAGATTTCTGGAGATTCGTAATTTTTGGAAGCTCGGCAACCCCTTTCCATGAACTTGTTTCTCGCCTTCAGTGCTTAGGGCTACATCAAGAGGAAACAAAACATAGAGATAGGACGTGAAACTACTTTACTGTGTCAAGTTTCAAGAAGCTAGCACAAACCGTGTTGGATTAGAGTTCCAAATACATCTATCAATATAGGAGAAAACAGAGTGATACCTAAAAATTCAAACAGTTACTGGAAATGAACGCTTCAACATAGAAGAACAAAATTTGGGGAACCAAGTCGCCTTAGTATACTGATCATTACCTGAAAGTATCATCCACTTTGGGTGAAAAAATATTTGCTGAGATTTCTGGAGATTCGTAATTTTTAGAAGCTTCGCAACCCCTTTTCATGAAAGTGTTTCTCGCCAGTCACTGCTTAGGGCTACGTCAAGAGGAAACAAAACATAGAGATAGAACGTGAAACTACTTTACTGTGTCAAGTTTCAAGAAGCTAGCACAAACCGTGTTGGATTTAGAGTTCCAAATACATCTATCAATATAGGAGAAAACAGAGTGATACCTAAAAATTCAAACTGTTACTGGAAATGAACGCTTCAACATAGAAGAACGAAATTTGGGGAACCAAGTCGCCTTAGTGTACTGATCATTACCTGAAAGTATCATCCAGTTTGGGTGAAAAAATATTTGCTGAGATTTCTGGAGATTCGTAATTTTTGGAAGCTTCGCAACCCCTTTCCATGAAAGTGTTTCTCGCCAGTCAGTGCTTTGGGCTACATCAAGAGGAAAAAAAAAACATAGAGATAGAACGTGAAACTACTTCACTGTGTCAAGTTTCAAGAAGCTAGCACAAACCGTGTTCGATTTAGAGTTCCAAATACATCTATCAATATAGGAGAAAAAAGAGTGAAACCTCAAAATTCAAACTGTTACTGGAAATGAACGCTTCAACATAGAAGAACGAAATTTGGGGAACCAAGTCGCCTTCGTGTACTGATCATTACCTGAAAGTATCATCCAGTTTGGGTGAAAAAATATTGGCTGAGATTTCTGGAGATTCGTAATTTTTGGAAGCTTGGCAACCCCTTTCCATGAAAGTGTTTCTCGCCTTCAGTGTTTAGGGCTACATCAAGAGGAAACAAAACATAGAGATAGAACGTGAAACTACTTTACTGTGTCAAGTTTCAAGAAGCTAGCACAAACCGTGTTGGATTTAGAGTTCCAAATACATCTATCAATATAGGAGAAAAAAGAGTGAAACCTCAAAATTCAAACAGTTACTGGAAATGAACGCTTCAACATAGAAGAACGAAATTTGGGGAACCAAGTCGCCTTAGTGTACTGATCATTACCTGAAAGTATCATCCAGCTTGGGTGAAAAAATATTTGCTGAGATTTCTGGAGATTCGTAATTTTTGGAAGCTTGGCAACCCCTTTCCATGAAAGTGCTTCTCGCCAGTCACTGCTTAGGGCTACATTAAGAGGAAACAAACCATAGAGATAGAACGTGAAACTACTTTACTGTGTCAAGTTTCAAGAAGCTAGCACAAACCGTGTTGGATTTAGAGTTCCAAATACATCTATCAATATAGGAGAAAAAAGAGTGAAACCTAAAAATTCAAACTGTTACTGGAAATGAACGCTTCAACATAGAAGAACGAAATTTGTGGAACCAAGTCGCCTTCGTGTACTCATCATTACCTGAAAGTATCATCCAGTTTGGGTGAAAAAATATTTGCTGAGATTTCTGGAGATTCGTAATTTTTGGAAGCTTGGCAACCCCTTTCCATGAAAGTGTTTCTCGCCTTCAGTGCTTAGGGCTACATCAAGAGGAAACAAAACATAGAGATAGAACGTGAAACTACTTTACTGTGTCAAGTTTGAAGAAGCTAGCCCAATCCGTGTTGGATTTAGAGTTCCAAATACATCTATCAATATAGGAGAAAACAGAGTGAAACCTAAAAATTCAAACTGTTACTGGAAATGAACGCTTCAACATAGAAGAACGAAATTTGGGGAACCAAGTCGCCTTCGTGTACTGATCATTACCTGAAAGTATCATCCAGTTTGGGTGAAAAAATATTTGCTGAGATTTCTGGAGATTCGTAATTTTAGAAGCTTGGCAACCCCTTTCCATGAAAGTGTTTCTCGCCAGTCAGTGCTTAGGGCTACATCAAGAGGAAACAAACCATAGAGATAGAACGTGAAACTACTTTACTGTGTCAAGTTTCAAGAAGCTAGCACAAACCGTGTTGGATTTAGAGTTCCAAATACATCTATCAATATAGGAGAAAACAGAGTGAAACCTAAAAATTCAAACTTTTACTGGAAATGAACGCATCAACATAGAAGAACGAAATTTGGGGAACCAAGTCGCCTTAGTGTACTGATCATTACCTGAAAGTATCATCCACTTTGGGTGAAAAAATATTTGCTGAGATTTCTGGAGATTCGTAATTTTTGGAAGCTTCGCAACCCCTTTTCATGAAAGTGTTTCTCGCCAGTCACTGCTTAGGGCTACGTCAAGAGGAAACAAAACACAGAGATAGAACGTGAAACTACTTTACTGTGTCAAGTTTCAAGAAGCTAGCACAAACCGTGTTGGATTTAGAGTTCCAAATACATCTATCAATATAGGAGAAAACAGAGTGATACCTAAAAATTCAAACTGTTACTGGAAATGAACGCTTCAACATAGAAGAACGAAATTTGGGGAACCAAGTCGCCTTAGTGTACTGATCATTACCTGAAAGTATCATCCATTTTGGGTGAAAAAATATTTGCTATCTGGAGATTCGTAATTTTTGGAAGCTAGGCAAACCCTTTCCATGAAAGTGTTTCTTGCCAGTCAGTGCTTAGGGCTACATCAAGAGGAAACAAAACATAGAGATAGAACGTGAAACTACTTTACTGTGTCATGTTTCAAGAAGCTAGTACAAACCGTGTTGGATTTAGAGTTCCAAATACATCTATCAATATAGGAGAAAACAGAGTGAAACCTCAAAATTCAAACTGTTACTGGAAATGAACGCTTCAACATAGAAGAACGAAATTTGGGGAACCAAGTCGCCTTAGTGTACTGATCATTACCTGAAAGTATCATCCAGTTTGGCTGAAAAAATATTGGCTGAGATTTCTGGAGATTCGTAATTTTTGGAAGCTTCGCAACCCCTTTCCATGAAAGTGTTTCTCGCCAGTCAGTGCTTAGGGCTACATCAAGAGGAAACAAAACATAGAGATAGAACGTGAAACTACTTCACTGTGTCAAGTTTCAAGAAGCTAGCACAAACCGTGTTGGATTTAGAGTTCCAAATACATCTATCAATATAGGAGAAAACAGAGTGAAACCTAAAAATTCAAACTGTTACTGGAAATGAACACTTCAACATAGAAGAATGAAATTTGGGGAACCAAGTCGCCTTAGTGTACTGATCATTACCTGAAAGTATCATCCAGTTTGGGTGAAAAAATATTTGCTGAGATTTCTGGAGATTCGTAATTTTTGGAAGCTTGGCAACCCCTTTCCATGAAAGTGCTTCTCGCCAGTCACTGCTTAGGGCTACATCAAGAGGAAACAAACCATAGAGATAGAACGTGAAACTACTTTACTGTGTCAAGTTTCAAGAAGCTAGCACAAACCGTGTTGGATTTAGAGTTCCAAATACATCTATCAATATAGGAGAAAAAAGAGTGAAACCTCAAAATTCAAACAGTTACTGGAAATGAACGCTTCAACATAGAAGAACGAAATTTGGGGAACCAAGTCGCCTTAGTGTACTGATCATTACCTGAAAGTATCATCCAGTTTGGGTGAAAAAATATTTGCTGAGATTTCTGGATATTCGTAATTTTTGGAAGCTTTGCAACCCCTTTTCATGAAAGTGTTTCTCGCCAGTCACTGCTTAGGGCTACGTCAAGAGGAAACAAAACATAGAGATAGAACGTGAAACTACTTTACTGTGTCAAGTTTCAAGAAGCTAGCCAAACCGTGTTGGATTTAGAGTTCCAAATACATCTATCAATATAGGAGAAAACAGAGTGAAACCTAAAAATTCAAACTGTTACTGGAAATGAACGCTTCAACATAGAAGAACGAAATTTGGGGAACCAAGTCGCCTTAGTGTACTGATCATTACCTGAAAGTATCATCCAGCTTGGGTGAAAAAATATTTGCTGAGATTTCTGGAGATTCGTAATTTTTGGAAGCTTGGCAACCCCTTTCCATGAAAGTGCTTCTCGCGAGTCACTGCTTAGGGCTACATTAAGAGGAAACAAACCATAGAGATAGAACGTGAAACTACTTTACTGTTTCAAGTTTCAAGAAGCTAGAACAAACCGTGTTGGATTTAGAGTTCCAAATACATCTATCAATATAGGAGAAAACAGAGTGAAACCTAAAAATTCAAACTGTTACTGGAAATGAACGCTTCAACATAGAAGAACAAAATATGGGGAACCAAGTCGCCTTCGTGTACTGATCATTACCTGAAAGTATCATCCAGTTTGGGTGAAAAAATATTTGCTGAGATTTCTGGAGATTCGTAATTTTTGGAAGCTTGGCAACCCCTTTCCATGAAAGTGCTTCTCGCCAGTCAGTGCTTAGGGCTACATCAAGAGGAAACAAAACATAGAGATAGAACGTGAAACTACTTTACTGTGTCAAGTTTCAAGAAGCTAGCACAAACCCTGTTGGATTTAGAGTTCCAAATACATCTATCAATATAGGAGAAAACAGAGTGAAACCTAAAAATTCAAACTGTTACTGGAAATGAACGCTTCAACATAGAAGAACGAAATTTGGGGAACCAAGTCGCCTTCGTGTACTGATCATTACCTGAAAGTATCATCCAGTTTGGGTGAAAAAATATTGGCTGAGATTTCTGGAGATTCGTAATTTTAGAAGCTTGGCAACCCCTTTACATGAAAGTGTTTCTCGCCAGTCAGTGCTTAGGGCTACATCAAGAGGAAGCAAACCATAGAGATAGAACGTGAAACTACTTTAGTGTGTCAAGTTTCAAGAAGCTAGCAAAAACCGTGTTCGATTTAGAGTTCCAAATACATCTATCAATATAGGAGAAAACAGAGTGAAACCTAAAAATTCAAACTGTTACTGGAAATGAACGCTTCAACATAGAAGAACGAAATTTGAGGAACCAAGTCGCCTTAGTGTACTGATCATTACCTGAAAGTATCATCCAGTTTGGGTGAAAAAATATTTGCTATCTGGAGATTCGTAATTTTTGGAAGCTAGGCAAACCCTTTCCATGAAAGTGTATCTTGCCAGTCAGTGCTTACGGCTACATCAAGAGGAAACAAAACATAGAGATAGAACGTGAAACTACTTTACTGTGTCAAGTTTCAAGAAGCTAGCACAAACCGTGTTGGATTTAGAGTTGCAAATACATCTATCAATATAGGAGAAAACAGAGTGAAACCTCAAAATTCAAACTGTTACTGGAAATGAACGCTTCAACATACAAGAACGAAATTTGGGGAACCAAGTCGCCTTAGTGTACTGATCATTACCTGAAAGTATCATCCAGTTTGGGTGAAAAAATATTTGCTGAGATTTCTGGAGATTCGTAATTTTTGGAAGCTTGGCAACCCCTTTCCATGAAAGTGCTTCTCGCCAGTCTCTGCTTAGGGCTACATCAAGAGGAAACAAACCATAGAGATAGAACGTGAAACTACTTTACTGTGTCAAGTTTCAAGAAGCTAGCACAAACCGTGTTGGATTTAGAGTTCCAAATACATCTATCAATATAGGAGAAAAAAGAGTGAAACCTCAAAATTCAAACAGTTACTGGAAATGAACGCTTCAACATAGAAGAACAAAATTTGGGGAACCAAGTCGCCTTAGTGTACTGATCATTACCTGAAAGTATCATCCACTTTGGGTGAAAAAATATTTGCTGAGATTTCTGGAGATTCGTAATTTTTAGAAGCTTCGCAACCCCTTTTCATGAAAGTGTTTCTCGCCAGTCACTGCTTAGGGCTACGTCAAGAGGAAACAAAACATAGAGATAGAACGTGAAACTACTTTACTGTGTCAAGTTTCAAGAAGCTAGCACAAACCGTGTTGGATTTAGAGTTCCAAATACATCTATCAATATAGGAGAAAACAGAGTGAAACCTAAAAATTCAAACTGTTACTGGAAATGAATGCTTCAACATAGAAGAACGAAATTTGGGGAACCAAGTCGCCTTCGTGTACTGATCATTACCTGAAAGTATCATCCAGTTTGGGTGAAAAAATATTGGCTGAGATTTCTGGAGATTCGTAATTTTTGGAAGCTTGGCAACCCCTTTCCATGAAAGTGTTTCTCGCCTTCAGTGTTTAGGGCTACATCAAGAGGAAACAAAACATAGAGATAGAACGTGAAACTACTTTACTGTGTCAAGTTTCAAGAAGCTAGCACAAACCGTGTTGGATTTCGAGTTCCAAATACATCTATCAATATAGGAGAAAAAAGAGTGAAACCTCAAAATTCAAACAGTTACTGGAAATGAACGCTTCAACATAGAAGAACGAAATTTGGGGAACCAAGTCGCCTTAGTGTACTGATCATTACCTGAAAGTATCATCCAGCTTGGGTGAAAAAATATTTGCTGAGATTTCTGGAGATTCGTAATTTTAGAAGCTTGGCAACCCCTTTACATGAAAGTGTTTCTCGCCAGTCAGTGCTTAGGGCTACATCAAGAGGAAACAAACCATAGAGATAGAACGTGAAACTACTTTACTGTGTCAAGTTTCAAGAAGCTAGCACAAACCGTGTTGGATTTAGAGTTCCAAATACATCTATCAATATAGGAGAAAACAGAGTGAAACCTAAAAATTCAAACTGTTACTGGAAATGAACGCATCAACATAGAAGAACGAAATTTGGGGAACCAAGTCGCCTTAGTGTACTGATCATTACCTGAAAGTATCATCCATTTTGGGTGAAAAAATATTTGCTATCTGGAGATTCGTAATTTTTGGAAGCTAGGCAAACCCTTTCCATGAAAGTGTTTCTTGCCAGTCAGTGCTTAGGGCTACATCAAGAGGAAACAAAACATAGAGATAGAACGTGAAACTACTTTACTGTGTCATGTTTCAAGAAGCTAGTACAAACCGTGTTGGATTTAGAGTTCCAAATACATCTATCAATATAGGAGAAAACAGAGTGAAACCTCAAAATTCAAACTGTTACTGGAAATGAACGCTTCAACATAGAAGAACGAAATTTGGGGAACCAAGTCGCCTTAGTGTACTGATCATTACCTGAAAGTATCATCCAGTTTGGCTGAAAAAATATTGGCTGAGATTTCTGGAGATTCGTAATTTTTGGAAGCTTCGCAACCCCTTTCCATGAAAGTGTTTCTCGCCAGTCAGTGCTTAGGGCTACATCAAGAGGAAACAAAACATAGAGATAGAACGTGAAACTACTTCACTGTGTCAAGTTTCAAGAAGCTAGCACAAACCGTGTTGGATTTAGAGTTCCAAATACATCTATCAATATAGGAGAAAACAGAGTGAAACCTAAAAATTCAAACTGTTACTGGAAATGAACACTTCAACATAGAAGAATGAAATTTGGGGAACCAAGTCGCCTTAGTGTACTGATCATTACCTGAAAGTATCATCCAGTTTGGGTGAAAAAATATTTGCTGAGATTTCTGGAGATTCGTAATTTTTGGAAGCTTGGCAACCCCTTTCCATGAAAGTGCTTCTCGCCAGTCACTGCTTAGGGCTACATCAAGAGGAAACAAACCATAGAGATAGAACGTGAAACTACTTTACTGTGTCAAGTTTCAAGAAGCTAGCACAAACCGTGTTGGATTTAGAGTTCCAAATACATCTATCAATATAGGAGAAAAAAGAGTGAAACCTCAAAATTCAAACAGTTACTGGAAATGAACGCTTCAACATAGAAGAACGAAATTTGGGGAACCAAGTCGCCTTAGTGTACGGATCATTACCTGAAAGTATCATCCAGTTTGGGTGAAAAAATATTTGCTGAGATTTCTGGATATTCGTAATTTTTGGAAGCTTCGCAACCCCTTTTCATGAAAGTGTTTCTCGCCAGTCACTGCTTAGGGCTACGTCAAGAGGAAACAAAACATAGAGATAGAACGTGAAACTACTTTACTGTGTCAAGTTTCAAGAAGCTAGCACAAACCGTGTTGGATTTAGAGTTCCAAATACATCTATCAATATAGGAGAAAAAAGAGTGAAACCTAAAAATTCAAACTGTTACTGGAAATGAAAGCTTCAACATAGAAGAACAAAATATGGGGAACCAAGTCGCCTTCGTGTACTGATCATTACCTGAAAGTATCATCCAGTTTGGGTGAAAAAATATTGGCTGAGATTTCTGGAGATTCGTAATTTTTGGAAGCTTGGCAACCCCTTTCCATGAAAGTGCTTCTCGCCAGTCAGTGCTTAGGGCTACATCAAGAGGAAACAAAACATAGAGATAGAACGTGAAACTACTTTACTGTGTCAAGTTTCAAGAAGCTAGCACAAACCGTGTTGGATTTAGAGTTCCAAATACATCTATCAATATAGGAGAAAACAGAGTGAAACCTAAAAATTCAAACTGTTACTGGAAATGAACGCTTCAACATAGAAGAACGAAATTTGGGGAACCAATTCGCCTTCGTTTACTGATCATTACCTGAAAGTATCATCCAGTTTGGGTGAAAAAATATTGGCTGAGATTTCTGGAGATTCGTAATTTTTGGAAGCTTGTCAACCCCTTTCCATGAAAGTGTTTCTCCCCTTCAGTGCTTAGGGCTACATCAAGAGGAAACAAAACGTAGAGATAAAACATGAAACTAGTTTACTGTGTCAAGTTTTAAGAAGCTAGCACAAACCGTGTTGGATTTAGAGTTCCAAATACATCTATCAATATAGGAGAAAACAGAGTGATACCTAAAAATTTAAAGTGTTACTGGAAATGAACGCTTCAACATAGAAGAACGAAATTTGGGGAACCAAGTCACCTTTGTGTACTGATCATTACCTGAAAGTATCATCCAGTTTGGGTGAAAAAATATTGGCTGAGATTTCTGGAGATTCGTAATTTTTGGAAGCTTGGCAACCCCTTTCCATGAAAGTGTTTCTCGCCTTTCACTGCTTAGGGCTACATCAAGAGGAAACAAAACATAGAGATAGAACGTGAAACTACTTTACTGTGTCAAGTTTCAAGAAGCTAGCACAAACCGTGTTGGATTTAGAGTTGCAAATACATCTATCAATATAGGAGAAAACAGAGTGAAACCTAAAAATTCAAACTGTTACTGGAAATGAACGCTTCAACATAGAAGAACGAAATTTGGGGAACCAAATCGCCTTAGTGTACTGATCATTACCTGAAAGTATCATCCAGTTTGGGTGAAAAAAAATTTGCTGACATTTCTGGAGATTCGTAATTTTTGGATGCTTGGCAACCCCTTTCCATGAAAGTGCTTCTCGCCAGTCACTGCTTAGGGCTACATCAAGAGGAAACAAAACATAGAGATAGAACGTTAAACTACTTTACTGTGTCAAGTTTCAAGAAGCTAGCACACACCGTGTTCGATTTAGAGTTCCCAATACATCTATCAATATAGGAGAAAACAGAGTGAACCCTAAAAATTCAAACTGTTACTGGAAATGAACGCTTCAACATAGAAGAACGAAATTTGGGGAACCAAGTCGCCTTAGTGTACTGATCATTACCTGTAAGTATCATCCAGTTTGGGTGAAAAAATATTTGCTGAGATTTCTGGAGATTCGTAATTTTTGGAAGCTTGGCAACCCCTTTCCATGAAAGTGCTTCTCGCCAGTCACTGCTTAGGGCTACATCAAGAGGAAACAAAACATAGAGATAGAACGTGAAACTACTTTACTGTGTCAAGTTTCAAGAAGCTAGCACAAACCGTGTTGGATTTAGAGTTGCAAATACATCTATCAATATAGGAGAAAACAGAGTGAAACCTAAAAATTCAAACTGTTACTGGAAATGAACGCTTCAACATAGAAGAACGAAATTTGGGGAACCAAGTCGCCTTAGTGTACTGATCATTTCCTGAAAGTATCATCCAGTTTGGGTGAAAAAATATTTGCTGAGATTTCTGGAGATTCGTAATTTTTGGAAGCTTGGCATCCCCTTTCCATGAAAGTGCTTCTCGCCAGTCACTGCTTAGTTCTACATCAAGAGGAAACAAAACATAGAGATAGAACGTGAAACTACTTTACTTTGTCAAGTTTCAAGAAGCTAGCAAAAACCGTGTTCCTTTTAGAGTTCCAAATACATCTATCAATATAGGAGAAAACAGAGTGAAACCTCAAAATTCAAACTGTTACTGGAAATGAACGCTTCAACATAGAAGAACGAAATTTGGGGAACCAAGTCGCCTTAGTGTACTGATCATTACCTGAAAGTATCATCCAGTTTGGGTGAAAAAATATTGACTGAGATTTCTGGAGATTCGTAATTTTAGAAGCTTGGCAACCCCTTTACATGAAAGTGTTTCTCGCCAGTCAGTGCTTAGGGCTACATCAAGAGGAAACAAACCATAGAGATAGAACGTGAAACTACTTTACTGTGTCAAGTTTCAAGAAGCTAGCACAAACCGTGTTGGATTTAGAGTTCCAAATACATCTATCAATATAGGAGAAAACAGAGTGATACCTAAAAATTCAAAGTGTTACTGGAAATGAACGCTTCAACATAGAAGAACGAAATTTGGGGAACCAAGTCGCCTTAGTGTACTGATCATTACCTGAAAGTATCATCCAGTTTGGGTGAAAAAATATTTGCTGAGATTTTTGGAGATTCGTAATTTTTGGAAGCTTGGCAACCCCTTTCCATGAAAGTGCTTCTCGCCAGTCAGTGCTTAGGGCTACATCAAGAGGAAACAAACCATAGAGATAGAACGTGAAACTACTTTACTGTGTCAAGTTTCAAGAAGCTAGCACAATCCGTGTTGGATTTAGAGTTCCAAATACATCTATCAATATAGGAGAAAACAGAGTGAAACCCAAAAATTCAAACTGTTACTGGAAATGAACGCTTCAACATTGAAGAACGAAATTTGGGGAACCAAGTCGCCTTCGTGTACTGATCATTACCTGAAAGTATCATCCAGTTTGGGTGAAAAAATATTTGCTGAGATTTCTGGAGATTCGTAATTTTTGGAATCTTGGCAACCCATTTCCATGAAAGTGTTTCTCGCCAGTCAATGCTTAGGGCTACATCAAGAGGAAACAAAACATAGAGATATAACGTGAAACTACTTTACTGTGTGAAGTTTCAAGAAGCTAGCACAAACCGTGTTGGATTTAGAGTTCCAAATACATCTATCAATATAGGAGAAAACAGAGTGATACCTAAAAATTCAAAGTGTTACTGGAAATGAACGCTTCAACATAGAAGAACGAAATTTGGGGAACCAAGTCGCCTTAGTGTACTGATCATTACCTGAAAGTATGATCCAGTTTGGGTGAAAAAATATTTGCTGAGATTTCTGGAGATTCGTAATTTTTGGAAGCTTGGCAACCCCTTTCCATGAAAGTGCTTCTCGCCAGTCACTGCTTAGGGCTACATCAAGAGGAAACAAAACATAGAGATAGAACGTGAAACTACTTTACTGTGTCAAGTTTCAAGAAGCTAGCACAAACCTTGTTGGATTTAGAGTTGCAAATACATCTATCAATATAGGAGAAAACAGAGTGAAACCTAAAAATTCAAACTGTTACTGGAAATGAACGCTTCAACATAGAAGAATGAAATTTGGGGAACCAAGTCGCTTTAGTGTACTGATCATTACCTGAAAGTATCATCCAGTTTGGGTGAAAAAATATTTGCTTTCTGGAGATTCGTAATTTTTGGAAGCTAGGCAAACACTTTCCATGAAAGTGTTTCTCGCCAGTCAGTTCTTAGGGCTACATCAAGAGGAAACAAAACATAGAGATAGAACTTGAATCTACTTTACTGTGTCAAGTTTCAAGAAGCTAGCACAAACCGTGTTGGATTTAGAGTTCCAAATACATCTATCAATATAGGAGAAAACAGAGTGAAACCTCAAAATTCAAACTGTTACTGGATATGAACGCTTCAACATAGAAGAACGAAATTTGGGGAACCAAGTCGCCTTAGTGTACTGATCATTACCTGAAAGTATCATCCAGTTTGGGTGAAAAAATATTTGCTGAGATTTCTGGAGATTCGTAATTTTTGGAAGCTTGGCAACCCCTTTCCATGAAAGTGTTTCTCGCCAGTCACTGCTTAGGGCTACGTCAAGAGGAAACAAAACATAGAGATAGAACGTGAAACTACTTTACTGTGTCAAGTTTCAAGAAGCTAGCACAAACCGTGTTGGATTTAGAGTTCCAAATACATCTATCAATATAGGAGAAAACAGAGTGAAACCTAAAAATTCAATCTGTTACTGCAAATGAACGCTTCAGCATAGAAGAACAAAATTTGGGGAACCAAGTCGCCTTCGTGTACTGATCATTACCTGAAAGTATCATCCAGTTTGGGTGAAAAAATATTGGCTGAGTTTTCTGGAGATTCGTAATTTTTGGAAGCTTGGCAACCCCTTTCCATGAAAGTGCTTCTCGCCAGTCAGTGCTTAGGGCTATATCAAGAGGAAACAAAACATAGAGATAGAACGTGAAACTACTTTACTGTGTCAAGTTTCAAGAAGCTAGCACAAACCTTGTTGGACTTAGAGTTTCAAATACATCTATCAATATAGGAGAAAACAGAGTGAAACCTAAAAATTCAAACTGTTACTGGAAATGAACGCTTCAACATAGAAGAACGAAATTTGGGGAACCAATTCGCCTTCCTTTACTGATCATTACCTGAAAGTATCATCCAGTTTGGGTGAAAAAATATTGGCTGAGATTTCTGGAGATTCGTAATTTTTGGAAGCTTGGCAAACCCTTTCCATGAAAGTGTTTCTCGCCTTCAGTGCTTAGGGCTACATCAATAGGAAACAAAACGTAGAGATAGAAAATGAAACTACTTTACTGTGTCAAGTTTCAAGAAGCTAGCACAAACCGTGTTGGATTTAGAGTTCCAAATACATCTATCAATATAGGAGAAAACAGAGTGATACCTAAAAATTCAAAGTGTTACTGGAAATGAACGCTTCAACATAGAAGAACGAAATTTGGGGAACCAAGTCGCCTTAGTGTACTGATCATTACCTGAAAGTATCATCCAGTTTGGGTGAAAAAATATTGGCTGAGATTTCTGGAGATTCGTAATTTTTGGAAGCTTGGCAACCCCTTTCCATTAAAGTGTTTCTCGCCAGTCAGTGCTTAGGGCTACATCAAGAGGAAAAAAACCATAATGATAGAACGTGAAACTACTTTACTGTGTCAAGTTTCAAGAAGCTAGCACAAACCGTGTTGGATTTAGAGTTCCAAATACATCTATCAATATAGGAGAAAACAGATTGAAACCTAAAAATTCAAAGTGTTACTGGAAATGAACGCTTCAACATAGAAGAACGAAATTTGGGGAACCAAGTCACCTTAGTGTACTGATCATTACCTGAAAGTATCATCCAGTTTGGGTGAAAAAATATTTGCTGAGATTTCTGGAGATTAAAATTTTTGGAAGCTTGGAAACCCCTTTCCATGAAAGTGATTCTCGCCAGTCACTGCTTAGGGCTACATCAAGAGGAAACAAAACATAGAGGTAGAACGTGAAACTACTTTACTGTGTCAAGTTTCAAGAAGCTAGCACAAACCGTGTTGGATTTAGAGTTCCAAATACATCTATCAATATAGGAGAAAACAGAGTGATACCTAAAAATTCAAAGTGTTACTGGAAATGAACGCTTCAACATAGAAGAACGAAATTTGGGGAACCAAGTCGCCTTAGTGTACTGATCATTACCTGAAAGTATCATCCAGTTTGAGTGAAAAAATATTTGCTGAGATTTCTGGAGATTCGTAATTTTTGGAAGCTTGGCAACCCCTTTCCATGAAAGTGTTTCTCGCCAGTCACTGATTAGGGCTACATCAAGAGGAAACAAAACATAGAGAGAGAACGTGAAACTACTTTACTGTGTCAAGTTTCAAGAAGCTAGCACAAACCGTGTTGGATTTAGAGTTCCAAATACATCTATCAATATAGGAGAAAACAGAGTGAAACCTAAAAATTCAACCTGTTACTGGAAATGAACGCTTCAACATAGAAGAACGAAATTTGGGGAACCAAGTCGCCTTCGTTTACTGATCATTACCTGAAAGTATCATCCAATTTGGGTGAAAAAATATTGGCTGAGATTTCTGGAGATTCGTAATTTTTGGAAGCTTGGCAACCTCTTTCCATGAAAGTGTTTCTCGCCTTCAGTGCTTAGGGCTACATCAAGAGGAAACAAAACATAGAGAGAGAACGTGAAACTACTTTACTGTGTCAAGTTTCAAGAAGCTAGCACAAACCGTGTTGGATTTAGAGTTCCAAATACATCTATCAATATAGGAGAAAACAGAGTGAAACCTAAAAATTCAAACTGTTACTGGAAATGAACGCTTCAACATAGAAGAATGAAATTTGGGGAACCAAGTCGCCTTCGTTTACTGATCATTACCTGAAAGTATCATCCAGTTTGGGTGAAAAAATATTTGCTGAGATTTCTGGAGATTCGTAATTTTTGGAAGCTCGGCAACCCCTTTCCATGAACTTGTTTCTCGCCTTCAGTGCTTAGGGCTACATCAAGAGGAAACAAAACATAGAGATAGGACGTGAAACTACTTTACTGTGTCAAGTTTCAAGAAGCTAGCACAAACCGTGTTGGATTAGAGTTCCAAATACATCTATCAATATAGGAGAAAACAGAGTGATACCTAAAAATTCAAACTGTTACTGGAAATGAACGCTTCAACATAGAAGAACGAAATTTGGGGAACCAAGTCACCTTCGTTTACTGATCATTACCTGAAAGTATCATCCAGTTTGGGTGAAAAAATATTGGCTGAGATTTCTGGAGATTCGTAATTTTTGGAAGCTTGGCAACCCCTTTCCATGAAAGTGCTTCTCGCCAGTCACTGCTTAGGGCTACATCAAGAGGAAACAAAACATAGAGGTAGAACGTGAAACTACTTTACTGTGTCAAGTTTCAAGAAGCTAGCACAAACCGTGTTGGATTTAGAGTTCCAAATACATCTATCAATATAGGAGAAAACAGAGTGATACCTAAAAATTCAAAGTGTTACTGGAAATGAACGCTTCAACATAGAAGAACGAAATTTGGGGAACCAAGTCGCCTTAGTGTACTGATCATTACCTGAAAGTATCATCCAGTTTGAGTGAAAAAATATTTGCTGAGATTTCTGGAGATTCGTAATTTTTGGAAGCTTGGCAACCCCTTTCCATGAAAGTGTTTCTCGCCAGTCACTGATTAGGGCTACATCAAGAGGAAACAAAACATAGAGAGAGAACGTGAAACTACTTTACTGTGTCAAGTTTCAAGAAGCTAGCACAAACCGTGTTGGATTTAGAGTTCCAAATACATCTATCAATATAGGAGAAAACAGAGTGAAACCTAAAAATTCAACCTGTTACTGGAAATGAACGCTTCAACATAGAAGAACGAAATTTGGGGAACCAAGTCGCCTTCGTTTACTGATCATTACCTGAAAGTATCATCCAATTTGGGTGAAAAAATATTGGCTGAGATTTCTGGAGATTCGTAATTTTTGGAAGCTTGGCAACCTCTTTCCATGAAAGTGTTTCTCGCCTTCAGTGCTTAGGGCTACATCAAGAGGAAACAAAACATAGAGAGAGAACGTGAAACTACTTTACTGTGTCAAGTTTCAAGAAGCTAGCACAAACCGTGTTGGATTTAGAGTTCCAAATACATCTATCAATATAGGAGAAAACAGAGTGAAACCTAAAAATTCAAACTGTTACTGGAAATGAACGCTTCAACATAGAAGAATGAAATTTGGGGAACCAAGTCGCCTTCGTTTACTGATCATTACCTGAAAGTATCATCCAGTTTGGGTGAAAAAATATTTGCTGAGATTTCTGGAGATTCGTAATTTTTGGAAGCTCGGCAACCCCTTTCCATGAACTTGTTTCTCGCCTTCAGTGCTTAGGGCTACATCAAGAGGAAACAAAACATAGAGATAGGACGTGAAACTACTTTACTGTGTCAAGTTTCAAGAAGCTAGCACAAACCGTGTTGGATTAGAGTTCCAAATACATCTATCAATATAGGAGAAAACAGAGTGATACCTAAAAATTCAAACTGTTACTGGAAATGAACGCTTCAACATAGAAGAACGAAATTTGGGGAACCAAGTCACCTTCGTTTACTGATCATTACCTGAAAGTATCATCCAGTTTGGGTGAAAAAATATTGGCTGAGATTTCTGGAGATTCGTAATTTTTGGAAGCTTGGCAACCCCTTTCCATGAAAGTGCTTCTCGCCAGTCACTGCTTAGGGCTACATCAAGAGGAAACAAAACATAGAGATAGAACGTGAAACTACTTTACTGTGTCAAGTTTCAAGAAGCTAGCACAAACCGTGTTGGATTTAGAGTTCCAAATACATCTATCAATATAGGAGAAAACAGAGTGAAACCTAAAAATTCAAACTGTTACTGCAAATGAACGCTTCAACATAGAAGAACGAAATTTGGGGAACCAAGTCGCCTTCGTGTACTGATCATTACCTGAAAGTATCATCCAGTTTGGGTGAAAAAATATTTGCTGAGATTTCTGGAGATTCGTAATTTTTGGAAGCTTGGCAACCCCTTTCCTTGAAATTGTTTCTCGCCAGTCAGTGCTTAGGGTACATCAAGAGGAAACAAACCATAGAGATAGAACGTGAAACTACTTTACTGTGTCAAGTTTCAAGAAGCTAGCACAAACCGTGTCGCATTTAGAGTTCCAAGTACATGTATCAATATAGTAGAAAACAGACTGATACCTAAAAATTCAAACTGTTACTGGAAATGAACGCTTCAACAAAGAAGAACGGAATTTGGGGAACCAAGTCGCCTTAGTGTACTGATCATTACCTGAAAGTATCATCCAGTTTGGGTGAAAAAATATTGGCTGAGATTTCTGGAGATTCTTAATTTTTGGAAGCTTGGCAACCCCTTTCCATGAAAGTGCTTCTTGCCAGTCACTGCTTAGGGCTACATTAAGAGGAAACAAACCATAGAGATAGAACGTGAAACTACTTTACTGTGTCAAGTTTCAAGAAGCTAGCACAAACCGTGTTGGATTTAGAGTTCCAAATACATCTATCAATATAGGAGAAAAAAGAGTGAAACCTAAAAATTCAAACTGTTACTGGAAATGAATGTTTCAACATAGAAGAACGAAATTTGGGGAACCAAGTCGCCTTCGTATACGGATCATTACCTGAAAGTATCATCCAGTTTGGGTTAAAAAATATTGGCTGAGATTTCTGGAGATTCGTAATTTTTGGAAGCTTGGCAACCCCTTTCCATGAAAGTGCTTCTCGCCAGTCAGTGCTTAGGGCTACATCCATAGGAAACAAAACATAGATATAGAACGTGAAACTACTTTACTGTGTCAAGTTTCAAGAAGCTAGCACAAACCGTGTTGGATTTAGAGTTCCAAATACATCTATCAATATAGGAGAAAACAGAGTGACACCTAAAAATTCAAACTGTTACTGGAAATGAACGCTTCAACATAGAAGAACGAAATTTGGGGAACCAAGTCGCCTTAGTGTACTGATCATTACCTGAAAGTATCATCCAGTTTGGGTGAAAAAATATTGGCTGAGATTTCTGGAGATTCGTAATTTTTGGAAGCTTCGCAACCCCTTTCCATGAAAGTGTTTCTCGCCAGTCAGTGCTTAGGGCTACATCAAGAGGAAACAAAACATAGAGATAGAACGTGAAACTACTTCACTGTGTCAAGTTTCAAGAAGCTAGCACAAACCGTGTTGGATTTAGAGTCCCAAATACATCTATCAATATAGGAGAAAACAGAGTGAAACCTAAAAATTCAAACTGTTACTGGAAATGAACGCTTCAACATAGAAGAACGAAATTTGGGGAACCAAGTCGCCTTAGTGTACTGATCATTACCTGAAATTATCATCCAGTTTGGGTGAAAAAATATTTGCTGAGATTTCTGGAGATTCATAATTTTTGGAAGCTTGGCAACCCCTTTCATTGAAAGTGCTTCTCGCCAGTCACTGCTTAGGGCTACATCAAGAGGAAACAAACCATAGAGATAGAACGTGAAACTACTTTACTGTGTCAAGTTTCAAGAAGCTAGCACAAACCGTGTTGGATTTAGAGTTCCAAATACATCTATCAATATAGGAGAAAACAGAGTGAAACCTAAAAATTCAAACTGTTACTGGAAATGAACGCTTCAACATAGAAGAACGAAATTTGGGGAACCAAGTCGCCTTCGTGTACTGATCATTACCTGAAAGTATCATCCAGTTTGGGTGAAAAAATATTTGCTGAGATTTCTGGAGATTCGTAATTTTTGGAAGCTTTGCAAACCTTTTCCTTTAAAGTGTTTCTCGCCAGTCAGTGCTTAGGGTACATCAAGAGGAAACAAACCATAGAGATAGAACGTGAAACTACTTTACTGTGTCAAGTTTCAAGAAGCTAGCACAAACCGTGTCGCATTTAGAGTTCCAAGTACATGTATCAATATAGTAGAAAACAGAGTGATACCTAAAAATTCAAACTGTTACTGGAAATGAACGCTTCAACAAAGAAGAACGAAATTTGGGGAACCAAGTCGCCTTAGTGTACTGATCATTACCTGAAAGTATCATCCAGTTTGGGTGAAAAAATATTGGCTGAGATTTCTGGAGATTCGTAATTTTTGGAAGCTTGGCAACCCCTTTCCATGAAAGAGTTTCTCGCCAGTCAGTGCTTAGGGCTACATCAAGAGGAAACAAAACATAGAGATAGAACGTGAAACTACTTTACTGTGTCAAGTTTCAAGAAGCTAGCACAAACCGTGTTGGATTTAGAGTTCCAAATACATCTATCAATATAGGAGAAAACAGATTGAAACCTAAAAATTCAAAGTGTTACTGGAAATGAACGCTTCAACATAGAAGAACGAAATTTGGGGAACCAAGTCACCTTAGTGTACTGATCATTACCTGAAAGTATCATCCAGTTTGGGTGAAAAAATATTTGCTGAGATTTCTGGAGATTAAAATTTTTGGAAGCTTGGAAACCCCTTTCCATGAAAGTGATTCTCGCCAGTCACTGCTTAGGGCTACATCAAGAGGAAACAAAACATAGAGGTAGAACGTGAAACTACTTTACTGTGTCAAGTTTCAAGAAGCTAGCACAAACCGTGTTGGATTTAGAGTTCCAAATACATCTATCAATATAGGAGAAAACAGAGTGATACCTAAAAATTCAAAGTGTTACTGGAAATGAACGCTTCAACATAGAAGAACGAAATTTGGGGAACCAAGTCGCCTTAGTGTACTGATCATTACCTGAAAGTATCATCCAGTTTGAGTGAAAAAATATTTGCTGAGATTTCTGGAGATTCGTAATTTTTGGAAGCTTGGCAACCCCTTTCCATGAAAGTGTTTCTCGCCAGTCACTGATTAGGGGTACATCAAGAGGAAACAAAACATAGAGAGAGAAAGTGAAACTACTTTACTGTGTCAAGTTTCAAGAAGCTAGCACAAACCGTGTTGGATTTAGAGTTCCAAATACATCTATCAATATAGGAGAAAACAGAGTGAAACCTAAAAATTCAACCTGTTACTGGAAATGAACGCTTCAACATAGAAGAACGAAATTTGGGGAACCAAGTCGCCTTCGTTTACTGATCATTACCTGAAAGTATCATCCAATTTGGGTGAAAAAATATTGGCTGAGATTTCTGGAGATTCGTAATTTTTGGAAGCTTGGCAACCTCTTTCCATGAAAGTGTTTCTCGCCTTCAGTGCTTAGGGCTACATCAAGAGGAAACAAAACATAGAGAGAGAACGTGAAACTACTTTACTGTGTCAAGTTTCAAGAAGCTAGCACAAACCGTGTTGGATTTAGAGTTCCAAATACATCTATCAATATAGGAGAAAACAGAGTGAAACCTAAAAATTCAAACTGTTACTGGAAATGAACGCTTCAACATAGAAGAATGAAATTTGGGGAACCAAGTCGCCTTCGTTTACTGATCATTACCTGAAAGTATCATCCAGTTTGGGTGAAAAAATATTTGCTGAGATTTCTGGAGATTCGTAATTTTTGGAAGCTCGGCAACCCCTTTCCATGAACTTGTTTCTCGCCTTCAGTGCTTAGGGCTACATCAAGAGGAAACAAAACATAGAGATAGGACGTGAAACTACTTTACTGTGTCAAGTTTCAAGAAGCTAGCACAAACCGTGTTGGATTAGAGTTCCAAATACATCTATCAATATAGGAGAAAACAGAGTGATACCTAAAAATTCAAACTGTTACTGGAAATAAACGCTTCAACATAGAAGAACGAAATTTGGGGAACCAAGTCACCTTCGTTTACTGATCATTACCTGAAAGTATCATCCAGTTTGGGTGAAAAAATATTGGCTGAGATTTCTGGAGATTCGTAATTTTTGGAAGCTTGGCAACCCCTTTCCATGAAAGTGCTTCTCGCCAGTCACTGCTTAGGGCTACATCAAGAGGAAACAAAACATAGAGGTAGAACGTGAAACTACTTTACTGTGTCAAGTTTCAAGAAGCTAGCACAAACCGTGTTGGATTTAGAGTTCCAAATACATCTATCAATATAGGAGAAAACAGAGTGATACCTAAAAATTCAAAGTGTTACTGGAAATGAACGCTTCAACATAGAAGAACGAAATTTGGGGAACCAAGTCGCCTTAGTGTACTGATCATTACCTGAAAGTATCATCCAGTTTGAGTGAAAAAATATTTGCTGAGATTTCTGGAGATTCGTAATTTTTGGAAGCTTGGCAACCCCTTTCCATGAAAGTGTTTCTCGCCAGTCACTGATTAGGGCTACATCAAGAGGAAACAAAACATAGAGAGAGAACGTGAAACTACTTTACTGTGTCAAGTTTCAAGAAGCTAGCACAAACCGTGTTGGATTTAGAGTTCCAAATACATCTATCAATATAGGAGAAAACAGAGTGAAACCTAAAAATTCAACCTGTTACTGGAAATGAACGCTTCAACATAGAAGAACGAAATTTGGGGAACCAAGTCGCCTTCGTTTACTGATCATTACCTGAAAGTATCATCCAATTTGGGTGAAAAAATATTGGCTGAGATTTCTGGAGATTCGTAATTTTTGGAAGCTTGGCAACCTCTTTCCATGAAAGTGTTTCTCGCCTTCAGTGCTTAGGGCTACATCAAGAGGAAACAAAACATAGAGAGAGAACGTGAAACTACTTTACTGTGTCAAGTTTCAAGAAGCTAGCACAAACCGTGTTGGATTTAGAGTTCCAAATACATCTATCAATATAGGAGAAAACAGAGTGAAACCTAAAAATTCAAACTGTTACTGGAAATGAACGCTTCAACATAGAAGAATGAAATTAGGGGAACCAAGTCGCCTTCGTTTACTGATCATTACCTGAAAGTATCATCCAGTTTGGGTGAAAAAATATTTGCTGAGATTTCTGGAGATTCGTAATTTTTGGAAGCTCGGCAACCCCTTTCCATGAACTTGTTTCTCGCCTTCAGTGCTTAGGGCTACATCAAGAGGAAACAAAACATAGAGATAGGACGTGAAACTACTTTACTGTGTCAAGTTTCAAGAAGCTAGCACAAACCGTGTTGGATTAGAGTTCCAAATACATCTATCAATATAGGAGAAAACAGAGTGATACCTAAAAATTCAAACTGTTACTGGAAATGAACGCTTCAACATAGAAGAACGAAATTTGGGGAACCAAGTCACCTTCGTTTACTGATCATTACCTGAAAGTATCATCCAGTTTGGGTGAAAAAATATTGGCTGAGATTTCTGGAGATTCGTAATTTTTGGAAGCTTGGCAACCCCTTTCCATGAAAGTGCTTCTCGCCAGTCACTGCTTAGGGCTACATCAAGAGGAAACAAAACATAGAGATAGAACGTGAAACTACTTTACTGTGTCAAGTTTCAAGAAGCTAGCACAAACCGTGTTGGATTTAGAGTTCCAAATACATCTATCAATATAGGAGAAAACAGAGTGAAACCTAAAAATTCAAACTGTTACTGCAAATGAACGCTTCAACATAGAAGAACGAAATTTGGGGAACCAAGTCGCCTTCGTGTACTGATCATTACCTGAAAGTATCATCCAGTTTGGGTGAAAAAATATTTGCTGAGATTTCTGGAGATTCGTAATTTTTGGAAGCTTGGCAACCCCTTTCCTTGAAATTGTTTCTCGCCAGTCAGTGCTTAGGGTACATCAAGAGGAAACAAACCATAGAGATAGAACGTGAAACTACTTTACTGTGTCAAGTTTCAAGAAGCTAGCACAAACCGTGTCGCATTTAGAGTTCCAAGTACATGTATCAATATAGTAGAAAACAGACTGATACCTAAAAATTCAAACTGTTACTGGAAATGAATGCTTCAACAAAGAAGAACGGAATTTGGGGAACCAAGTCGCCTTAGTGTACTGATCATTACCTGAAAGTATCATCCAGTTTGGGTGAAAAAATATTGGCTGAGATTTCTGGAGATTCTTAATTTTTGGAAGCTTGGCAACCCCTTTCCATGAAAGTGCTTCTTGCCAGTCACTGCTTAGGGCTACATTAAGAGGAAACAAACCATAGAGATAGAACGTGAAACTACTTTACTGTGTCAAGTTTCAAGAAGCTAGCACAAACCGTCTTGGATTTAGAGTTCCAAATACATCTATCAATATAGGAGAAAAAAGAGTGAAACCTAAAAATTCAAACTGTTACTGGAAATGAATGTTTCAACATAGAAGAACGAAATTTGGGGAACCAAGTCGCCTTCGTATACGGATCATTACCTGAAAGTATCATCCAGTTTGGGTTAAAAAATATTGGCTGAGATTTCTGGAGATTCGTAATTTTTGGAAGCTTGGCAACCCCTTTCCATGAAAGTGCTTCTCGCCAGTCAGTGCTTAGGGCTACATCCATAGGAAACAAAACATAGATATAGAACGTGAAACTACTTTACTGTGTCAAGTTTCAAGAAGCTAGCACAAACCGTGTTGGATTTAGAGTTCCAAATACATCTATCAATAAAGGAGAAAACAGAGTGACACCTAAAAATTCAAACTGTTACTGGAAATGAACGCTTCAACATAGAAGAACGAAATTTGGGGAACCAAGTCGCCTTAGTGTACTGATCATTACCTGAAAGTATCATCCAGTTTGGGTGAAAAAATATTGGCTGAGATTTCTGGAGATTCGTAATTTTTGGAAGCTTCGCAACCCCTTTCCATGAAAGTGTTTCTCGCCAGTCAGTGCTTAGGGCTACATCAAGAGGAAACAAAACATAGAGATAGAACGTGAAACTACTTCACTGTGTCAAGTTTCAAGAAGCTAGCACAAACCGTGTTGGATTTAGAGTCCCAAATACATCTATCAATATAGGAGAAAACAGAGTGAAACCTAAAAATTCAAAGTGTTACTGGAAATGAACGCTTCAACATAGAAGAACGAAATTTGGGGAACCAAGTCGCCTTAGTGTACTGATCATTACCTGAAATTATCATCCAGTTTGGGTGAAAAAATATTTGCTGAGATTTCTGGAGATTCATAATTTTTGGAAGCTTGGCAACCCCTTTCATTGAAAGTGCTTCTCGCCAGTCACTGCTTAGGGCTACATCAAGAGGAAACAAACCATAGAGATAGAACGTGAAACTACTTTACTGTGTCAAGTTTCAAGAAGCTAGCACAAACCGTGTTGGATTTAGAGTTCCAAATACATCTATCAATATAGGAGAAAACAGAGTGAAACCTAAAAATTCAAACTGTTACTGGAAATGAACGCTTCAACATAGAAGAACGAAATTTGGGGAACCAAGTCGCCTTCGTGTACTGATCATTACCTGAAAGTATCATCCAGTTTGGGTGAAAAAATATTTGCTGAGATTTCTGGAGATTCGTAATTTTTGGAAGCGTTGCAAACCTTTTCCTTTAAAGTGTTTCTCGCCAGTCAGTGCTTAGGGTACATCAAGAGGAAACAAACCATAGAGATAGAACGTGAAACTACTTTACTGTGTCAAGTTTCAAGAAGCTAGCACAAACCGTGTCGCATTTAGAGTTCCAAGTACATGTATCAATATAGTAGAAAACAGAGTGATACCTAAAAATTCAAACTGTTACTGGAAATGAACGCTTCAACAAAGAAGAACGAAATTTGGGGAACCAAGTCGCCTTAGTGTACTGATCATTACCTGAAAGTATCATCCAGTTTGGGTGAAAAAATATTGGCTGAGATTTCTGGAGATTCGTAATTTTTGGAAGCTTGGCAACCCCTTTCCATGAAAGAGTTTCTCGCCAGTCAGTGCTTAGGGCTACATCAAGAGGAAACAAAACATAGAGATAGAACGTGAAACTACTTTACTGTGTCAAGTTTCAAGAAGCTAGCACAAACCGTGTTGGATTTAGAGTTCCAAATACATCTATCAATATAGGAGAAAACAGATTGAAACCTAAAAATTCAAAGTGTTACTGGAAATGAACGCTTCAACATAGAAGAACGAAATTTGGGGAACCAAGTCACCTTAGTGTACTGATCATTACCTGAAAGTATCATCCAGTTTGGGTGAAAAAATATTTGCTGAGATTTCTGGAGATTAAAATTTTTGGAAGCTTGGAAACCCCTTTCCATGAAAGTGATTCTCGCCAGTCACTGCTTAGGGCTACATCAAGAGGAAACAAAACATAGAGGTAGAACGTGAAACTACTTTACTGTGTCAAGTTTCAAGAAGCTAGCACAAACCGTGTTGGATTTAGAGTTCCAAATACATCTATCAATATAGGAGAAAACAGAGTGATACCTAAAAATTCAAAGTGTTACTGGAAATGAACGCTTCAACATAGAAGAACGAAATTTGGGGAACCAAGTCGCCTTAGTGTACTGATCATTACCTGAAAGTATCATCCAGTTTGAGTGAAAAAATATTTGCTGAGATTTCTGGAGATTCGTAATTTTTGGAAGCTTGGCAACCCCTTTCCATGAAAGTGTTTCTCGCCAGTCACTGATTAGGGCTACATCAAGAGGAAACAAAACATAGAGAGAGAACGTGAAACTACTTTACTGTGTCAAGTTTCAAGAAGCTAGCACAAACCGTGTTGGATTTAGAGTTCCAAATACATCTATCAATATAGGAGAAAACAGAGTGAAACCTAAAAATTCAACCTGTTACTGGAAATGAACGCTTCAACATAGAAGAACGAAATTTGGGGAACCAAGTCGCCTTCGTTTACTGATCATTACCTGAAAGTATCATCCAATTTGGGTGAAAAAATATTGGCTGAGATTTCTGGAGATTCGTAATTTTTGGAAGCTTGGCAACCTCTTTCCATGAAAGTGTTTCTCGCCTTCAGTGCTTAGGGCTACATCAAGAGGAAACAAAACATAGAGAGAGAACGTGAAACTACTTTACTGTGTCAAGTTTCAAGAAGCTAGCACAAACCGTGTTGGATTTAGAGTTCCAAATACATCTATCAATATAGGAGAAAACAGAGTGAAACCTAAAAATTCAAACTGTTACTGGAAATGAACGCTTCAACATAGAAGAATGAAATTTGGGGAACCAAGTCGCCTTCGTTTACTGATCATTACCTGAAAGTATCATCCAGTTTGGGTGAAAAAATATTTGCTGAGATTTCTGGAGATTCGTAATTTTTGGAAGCTCGGCAACCCCTTTCCATGAACTTGTTTCTCGCCTTCAGTGCTTAGGGCTACATCAAGAGGAAACAAAACATAGAGATAGGACGTGAAACTACTTTACTGTGTCAAGTTTCAAGAAGCTAGCACAAACCGTGTTGGATTAGAGTTCCAAATACATCTATCAATATAGGCGAAAACAGAGTGATACCTAAAAATTCAAACTGTTACTGGAAATGAACGCTTCAACATAGAAGAACGAAATTTGGGGAACCAAGTCACCTTCGTTTACTGATCATTACCTGAAAGTATCATCCAGTTTGGGTGAAAAAATATTGGCCAGATTTCTGGAGATTCGTAATTTTTGGAAGCTTGGCAACCCCTTTCCATGAAAGTGCTTCTCGCCAGTCACTGCTTAGGGCTACATCAAGAGGAAACAAAACATAGAGGTAGAACGTGAAACTACTTTACTGTGTCAAGTTTCAAGAAGCTAGCACAAACCGTGTTGGATTTAGAGTTCCAAATACATCTATCAATATAGGAGAAAACAGAGTGATACCTAAAAATTCAAAGTGTTACTGGAAATGAACGCTTCAACATAGAAGAACGAAATTTGGGGAACCAAGTCGCCTTAGTGTACTGATCATTACCTGAAAGTATCATCCAGTTTGAGTGAAAAAATATTTGCTGAGATTTCTGGAGATTCGTAATTTTTGGAAGCTTGGCAACCCCTTTCCATGAAAGTGTTTCTCGCCAGTCACTGATTAGGGCTACATCAAGAGGAAACAAAACATAGAGAGAGAACGTGAAACTACTTTACTGTGTCAAGTTTCAAGAAGCTAGCACAAACCGTGTTGGATTTAGAGTTCCAAATACATCTATCAATATAGGAGAAAACAGATTGAAACCTAAAAATTCAAACTGTTACTGCAAATGAACGCTTCAACATAGAAGAACGAAATTTGGGGAACCAAGTCACCTTAGTGTACTGATCATTACCTGAAAGTATCATCCAGTTTGGGTGAAAAAATATTTGCTGAGATTTCTGGAGATTAAAATTTTTGGAAGCTTGGAAACCCCTTTCCATGAAAGTGATTCTCGCCAGTCACTGCTTAGGGCTACATCAAGAGGAAACAAAACATAGAGGTAGAACGTGAAACTACTTTACTGTGTCAAGTTTCAAGAAGCTAGCACAAACCGTGTTGGATTTAGAGTTCCAAATACATCTATCAATATAGGAGAAAACAGAGTGATACCTAAAAATTCAAAGTGTTACTGGAAATGAACGCTTCAACATAGAAGAACGAAATTTGGGGAACCAAGTCGCCTTAGTGTACTGATCATTACCTGAAAGTATCATCCAGTTTGAGTGAAAAAATATTTGCTGAGATTTCTGGAGATTCGTAATTTTTGGAAGCTTGGCAACCCCTTTCCATGAAAGTGTTTCTCGCCAGTCACTGATTAGGGCTACATCAAGAGGAAACAAAACATAGAGAGAGAACGTGAAACTACTTTACTGTGTCAAGTTTCAAGAAGCTAGCACAAACCGTGTTGGATTTAGAGTTCCAAATACATCTATCAATATAGGAGAAAACAGAGTGAAACCTAAAAATTCAACCTGTTACTGGAAATGAACGCTTCAACATAGAAGAACGAAATTTGGGGAACCAAGTCGCCTTCGTTTACTGATCATTACCTGAAAGTATCATCCAATTTGGGTGAAAAAATATTGGCTGAGATTTCTGGAGATTCGTAATTTTTGGAAGCTTGGCAACCTCTTTCCATGAAAGTGTTTCTCGCCTTCAGTGCTTAGGGCTACATCAAGAGGAAACAAAACATAGAGAGAGAACGTGAAACTACTTTACTGTGTCAAGTTTCAAGAAGCTAGCACAAACCGTGTTGGATTTAGAGTTCCAAATACATCTATCAATATAGGAGAAAACAGAGTGAAACCTAAAAATTCAAACTGTTACTGGAAATGAACGCTTCAACATAGAAGAATGAAATTTGGGGAACCAAGTCGCCTTCGTTTACTGATCATTACCTGAAAGTATCATCCAGTTTGGGTGAAAAAATATTTGCTGAGATTTCTGGAGATTCGTAATTTTTGGAAGCTCGGCAACCCCTTTCCATGAACTTGTTTCTCGCCTTCAGTGCTTAGGGCTACATCAAGAGGAAACAAAACATAGAGATAGGACGTGAAACTACTTTACTGTGTCAAGTTTCAAGAAGCTAGCACAAACCGTGTTGGATTAGAGTTCCAAATACATCTATCAATATAGGCGAAAACAGAGTGATACCTAAAAATTCAAACTGTTACTGGAAATGAACGCTTCAACATAGAAGAACGAAATTTGGGGAACCAAGTCACCTTCGTTTACTGATCATTACCTGAAAGTATCATCCAGTTTGGGTGAAAAAATATTGGCCAGATTTCTGGAGATTCGTAATTTTTGGAAGCTTGGCAACCCCTTTCCATGAAAGTGCTTCTCGCCAGTCACTGCTTAGGGCTACATCAAGAGGAAACAAAACATAGAGGTAGAACGTGAAACTACTTTACTGTGTCAAGTTTCAAGAAGCTAGCACAAACCGTGTTGGATTTAGAGTTCCAAATACATCTATCAATATAGGAGAAAACAGAGTGAAACCTAAAAATTCAAACTGTTACTGGAAATGAACGCTTCAACTAGAAGAACGAAATTTGGGGAATCAAGTCGCCTTTGTGTACTGATCATTACCTGAAAGTATCATCCAGTTTGGGTGAAAAAATATTGGCTGATATTTCTGGAGATTCGTAATTTTTGGAAGCTTGGCAACCCCTTTCCATGAAAGTGTTTCTCGCCTTCACTGCTTAGGGCTACATCAAGAGGAAACAAAACGTAGAGATAGAACATGAAACTACTTTACTGTGTAAAGTTTCAAGAAGCTAGCACAAACCGTGTTGGATTTAGAGTTCCAAATACATCTATCAATATAGGAGAAAACAGAGTGAAACCTAAAAATTCAAACTGTTACTGGAAATGAACGCTTCAACATAGAAGAACGAAATTTGGGGAACCAAGTCACCTTAGTGTACTGATCAGTACCTGAAAGTATCATCCAGTTTGGGTGAAAAAATATTGGCTGAGATTTCTGGAGATTCGTAATTTTTGGAAGCTTGGCAACCCCTTTCCATGAAAGTGTTTCTCGCCTTCAGTGCTTAGGGCTCCTTCAAGAGGAAACAAAACATAGAGATAGAACGTGAAACTACTTTACTGTGTCAAGTTTCAAGAAGCTAGCACAAACCGTGTTGGATTTAGAGTTCCAAATACATCTATCAATATAGGAGAAAACAGAGTGATACCTAAAAATTCAAAGTGTTACTGGAAATGAACGCTTCAACATAGAAGAACAAAATTTGGCGAACCAAGTCGCCTTAGTGTACTGATCATTACCTGAAAGTATCATCCAGTTTGGGTGAAAAAATATTGGCTGAGATTTCTGGAGATTCGTAATTTTTGGAAGCTTGGCAACCCCTTTCCATGAAAGTGTTTCTCGCCTTCAGTGCTTAGGGCTACATCAAGAGGAAACAAAACATAGAGATAGAACGTGAAACTACTTTACTGTGTCAAGTTTCAAGAAGCTAGCACAAACCGTGTTGGATTTAGAGTTCCAAATACATCTATCAATATAGGAGAAAACAGAGTGATACCTAAAAATTCAAAGTGTTACTGGAAATGAACGCTTCAACATAGAAGAACAAAATTTGGGGAACCAAGTCGCCTTCGTGTACTGATCATTACCTGAAAGTATCATCCAGTTTGGGTGAAAAAATATTTGCTGAGATTTCTGGAGATTCGTAATTTTTCGAAGCTTGGCAAACCCTTTCCTTGAAAGTGTTTCTCGCCAGTCAGTGCTTAGGGTACATCAAGAGGAAACAAACCATAGAGATAGAACGTGAAACTACTTTACTGTGTCAAGTTTCAAGAAGCTAGCACAAACCGTGTCGCATTTAGAGTTCCAAGTACATGTATCAATATAGTAGAAAACAGAGTGATACCTAAAAATTCAAACTGTTACTGGAAATGAACGCTTCAACAAAGAAGAACGAAATTTGGGGAACCAAGTCGCCTTCGTGTACTGATCATTACCTGAAAGTATCATCCAGTTTGGGTGAAAAAGTATTGGCTGAGATTTCTGGAGATTCGTAATTTTTGGAAGCTTGGCAACCCCTTTCCATGAAAGAGTTTCTCGCCAGTCAGTGCTTAGGGCTACATCAAGAGGAAACAAAACATAGAGATAGAACGTGAAACTACTTTACTGTGTCAAGTTTCAAGAAGCTAGCACAAACCGTGTTGTATTTAGAGTTGCAAATACATCTATCAATATAGGAGAAAACAGAGTGAAACCTAAAAATTCAAACTGTTACTGGAAATGAACGCTTCAACATAGAAGAACGAAATTTGGGGAACCAAGTCGCCTTAGTGTACTGATCATTACCTGAAAGTATCATCCAGTTTGGGTGAAAAAATATTTGCTGAGATTTCTGGAGATTCGTAATTTTTGGAAGCTTGGCAACCCCTTTCCATGAAAGTGCTTCTTGCCAGTCACTGCTTAGGGCTACATTAAGAGGAAACAAAGCATAGAGACAGAACGTGAAACTATTTTACTGTGTCAAGTTTCAAGAAGCTAGCACAAACCGTGTTGGATTTAGAGTTCCAAATACATCTATCAATATAGGAGAAAACAGAGTGAAACCTAAAAATTCAAACTGTTACTGGAAATGAACGCTTCAACATAGAAGAACGAAATTTGGGGAACCAAGTCGCCTTCATTTACTGATCATTACCTGAAAGTATCATCCAGTTTGGGTTAAAAAATATTTGCTGAGATTTCTGGAGATTCGTAATTTTTGGAAGCTTGGCAACCCCTTTCCATGAAAGTGCTTCTCGCCAGTCAGTGCTTAGGGCTACATCAAGAGGAAACAAACCATAGAGATAGAACGTGAAACTACTTTACTGTGTCAAGTTTCAAGAAGCTAGCACAAACCGTGTTGGATTTAGAGTTCCAAATACATCTATCAATATAGGAGAAAACAGAGTGAAACCTAAAAATTCAAACTGTTACTGGAAATGAACGCTTCAACATAGAAGAACGAAATTTGGGGAACCAAGTCACCTTCGTTTACTGATCATTACCTGAAAGTATCATCCAGTTTGGGTGAAAAAATATTGGCTGAGATTTCTGGAGATTCGTAATTTTTGGAAGCTTGGCAACCCCTTTCCATGAAAGTGTTTCTCGCCTTCAGTGCTTAGGGCTACATCAAGAGGAAACAAAACGTAGAGATAGAATGTGAAACTACTTTACTGTGTCAAGTTTCAAGAAGTTAGCACAATCCGTGTTGGATTTAGAGTTCCAAATACATCTATCAATATAGGAGAAAACAGAGTGAAACCTAAAAATTCAAACTGTTACTGGAAATGAACGCTTCAACATAGAAGAACGAAATTTGGGGAACCAAGTCACCTTAGTGTACTGATCATTACCTGAAAGTATCATCCAGTTTGGGTGAAAAAATATTGGCTGAGATTTCTGGAGATTCGTAATTTTTGGAAGCTTGGCAACCCCTTTCCATGAAAGTGTTTCTCGCCTTCAGTGCTTAGGGCTCCTTCAAGAGGAAACAAAACATAGAGATAGAACGTGAAACTACTTTACTGTGTCAAGTTTCAAGAAGCTAGCACAAACCGTGTTGGATTTAGAGTTCCAAATACATCTATCAATATAGGAGAAAACAGAGTGATACCTAAAAATTCAAAGTGTTACTGGAAATGAACGCTTCAACATAGAAGAACGAAATTTGGGGAACCAAGTCGCCTTAGTGTACTGATCATTACCTGAAAGTATCATCCAGTTTGGGTGAAAAAATATTGGCTGAGATTTCTGGAGATTCGTAATTTTTGGAAGCTTGGCAACCCCTTTCCATGAAAGTGCTTCTCGCCTTCAGTGCTTAGGGCTACATCAAGAGGAAACAAAACATAGAGATAGAACGTGAAACTACTTTACTGTGTCAAGTTTCAAGAAGCTAGCACAAACCGTGTTGGATTTAGAGTTCCAAATACATCTATCAATATAGGAGAAAACAGAGTGATACCTAAAAATTCAAAGTGTTACTGGAAATGAACGCTTCAACATAGAAGAACAAAATTTGGGGAACCAAGTCGCCTTCGTGTACTGATCATTACCTGAAAGTATCATCCAGTTTGGGTGAAAAAATATTTGCTGAGATTTCTGGAGATTCGTAATTTTTGGAAGCTTGGCAAACCCTTTCCTTGAAAGTGTTTCTCGCCAGTCAGTGCTTAGGGTACATCAAGAGGAAACAAACCATAGAGATAGAACGTGAAACTACTTTACTGTGTCAAGTTTCAAGAAGCTAGCACAAACCGTGTCGCATTTAGAGTTCCAAGTACATGTATCAATATAGTAGAAAACAGAGTGATACCTAAAAATTCAAACTGTTACTGGAAATGAACGCTTCAACAAAGAAGAACGAAATTTGGGGAACCAAGTCGCCTTCGTGTACTGATCATTACCTGAAAGTATCATCCAGTTTGGGTGAAAAAATATTGGCTGAGATTTCTGGAGATTCGTAATTTTTGGAAGCTTGGCAACCCCTTTCCATGAAAGAGTTTCTCGCCAGTCAGTGCTTAGGGCTACATCAAGAGGAAACAAAACATAGAGATAGAACGTGAAACTACTTTACTGTGTCAAGTTTCAAGAAGCTAGCACAAACCGTGTTGGATTTAGAGTTGCAAATACATCTATCAATATAGGAGAAAACAGAGTGAAACCTAAAAATTCAAACTGTTACTGGAAATGAACGCTTCAACATAGAAGAACGAAATTTGGGGAACCAAGTCGCCTTAGTGTACTGATCATTACCTGAAAGTATCATCCAGTTTGGGTGAAAAAATATTTGCTGAGATTTCTGGAGATTCGTAATTTTTGGAAGCTTGGCAACCCCTTTCCATGAAAGTGCTTCTTGCCAGTCACTGCTTAGGGCTACATTAAGAGGAAACAAAGCATAGAGACAGAACGTGAAACTATTTTACTGTGTCAAGTTTCAAGAAGCTAGCACAAACCGTGTTGGATTTAGAGTTCCAAATACATCTATCAATATAGGAGAAAACAGAGTGAAACCTAAAAATTCAAACTGTTACTGGAAATGAACGCTTCAACATAGAAGAACGAAATTTGGGGAACCAAGTCGCCTTCGTTTACTGATCATTACCTGAAAGTATCATCCAGTTTGGGTTAAAAAATATTTGCTGAGATTTCTGGAGATTCGTAATTTTTGGAAGCTTGGCAACCCCTTTCCATGAAAGTGCTTCTCGCCAGTCAGTGCTTAGGGCTACATCAAGAGGAAACAAACCATAGAGATAGAACGTGAAACTACTTTACTGTGTCAAGTTTCAAGAAGCTAGCACAAACCGTGTTGGATTTAGAGTTCCAAATACATCTATCAATATAGGAGAAAACAGAGTGAAACCTAAAAATTCAAACTGTTACTGGAAATGAACGCTTCAACATAGAAGAACGAAATTTGGGGAACCAAGTCACCTTCGTTTACTGATCATTACCTGAAAGTATCATCCAGTTTGGGTGAAAAAATATTGGCTGAGATTTCTGGAGATTCGTAATTTTTGGAAGCTTGGCAACCCCTTTCCATGAAAGTGTTTCTCGCCTTCAGTGCTTAGGGCTACATCAAGAGGAAACAAAACGTAGAGATAGAATGTGAAACTACTTTACTGTGTCAAGTTTCAAGAAGTTAGCACAATCCGTGTTGGATTTAGAGTTCCAAATACATCTATCAATATAGGAGAAAACAGAGTGAAACCTAAAAATTCAAACTGTTACTGGAAATGAACGCTTCAACATAGAAGAACGAAATTTGGGGAACCAAGTCGCCTTAGTGTACTGATCATTACCTGAAAGTATCATCCAGTTTGGGTGAAAAAATATTGGCTGAGATTTCTGGAGATTCGTAATTTTTGGAAGCTTCGCAACCCCTTTCCATGAAAGTGTTTCTCGCCAGTCAGTGCTTAGGGCTACATCAAGAGGAAACAAAACATAGAGATAGAACGTGAAACTACTTCACTGTGTCAAGTTTCAAGAAGCTAGAACAAACCGTGTTGGATTTAGAGTTCCAAATACATCTATCAATATAGGAGAAAAAAGAGTGAAACCTAAAAATTCAAACTGTTACTGGAAATGAACGCTTCAACATAGAAGAACGAAATTTGGGGAACCAAGTCACCTTCCTGTACTGATCATTACCTGAAAGTATCATCCAGTTTGGGTGAAAAAATATTTGCTGAGATTTCTGGAGATTCGTAATTTTTGGAAGCTTGGCAACCCCTTTCCATGAAAGTGCTTCTCGCCAGTCAGTGCTTAGGGCTACATCAAGAGGAAACAAAACATAGAGATAGAACGTGAAACTACTTCACTGTGTCAAGTTTCAAGAAGCTAGCACAAACCGTGTTGGATTTAGAGTTCCAAATACATCTATCAATATAGGAGAAAACAGAGTGAAACCTAAAAATTCAAACTGTTACTGGAAATGAACGCTTCAACATAGAAGAACGAAATTTGGGGAACCAAGTCGCCTTAGTGTACTGATCATTACCTGAAAGTATCTTCCAGTTTGGGTGAAAAAATATTTGCTGAGATTTCTGGAGATTCGTAATTTTTGGAAGCTTGGCAACCCCTTTCCATGAAAGTGCTTCTCGCCAATCACTGCTTAGGGCTACATTAAGAGGAAACAAACCATAGAGATAGAACGTGAAACTACTTTACTGTGTCAAGTTTCAAGAAGCTAGCACAAACCGTGTTGGATTTAGAGTTCCAAATACATCTATCAATATAGGAGAAAAAAGAGTGAAACCTAAAAATTCAAACTGTTACTGGAAATGAACGCTTCAACATAGAAGAACGAAATTTGGGGAACCAAATCGCCTTAGTGTACTGATCATTACCTGAAAGTATCATCCAGTTTGGGTGAAAAAATATTTGCTGAGATTTCTGGAGATTCGTAATTTTTGGAAGCTTGGCAACCCCTTTCCATGAAAGTGCTTCTCGCCAGTCACTGCTTAGGGCTACATCAAGAGGAAACAAAACATAGAGATAGAACGTGAAACTACTTTACTGTGTCAAGTTTCAAGAAGCTAGCACAAACCGTGTTGGATTTAGAGTTCCAAATACATCTATCAATATAGGAGAAAAAAGAGTGAAACCTAAAAATTCAAACTGTTACTGGAAATGAACGCTTCAACATAGAAGAACGAAATTTGGGGAATCAAGTCGCCTTTGTGTACTGATCATTACCTGAAAGTATCATCCAGTTTGGGTGAAAAAATATTGGCTGAGATTTCTGGAGATTCGTAATTTTTGGAAGCTTGGCAACCCCTTTCCATGAAAGTGTTTCTCGCCTTCACTGCTTAGGGCTACATCAAGAGGAAACAAAACGTAGAGATAGAACTTGAAACTACTTTACTGTGTCAAGTTTCAAGAAGCTAGCACAAACCGTGTTGGATTTAGAGTTCCAAATACATCTATCAATATAGGAGAAAACAGAGTGAAACCTAAAAATTCAAAGTGTTACTGGAAATGAACGCTTCAACATAGAAGAACGAAATTTGGGGAACCAAGTCGCTTTAGTGTACTGATCATTACCTGAAAGTATCATCCATTTTGGGTGAAAAAATATTGGCTGAGATTTCTGGAGATTCGTAATTTTTGGAAGCTTGGCAACCCCTTTCCATGAAAGAGTTTCTCGCCAGTCAGGGCTTAGGGCTACATCAAGAGGAAACAAAACATAGAGATAGAACGTGAAACTACTTTACTGTGTCAAGTTTCAAGAAGCTAGCACAAACCGTGTTGGATTTAGAGTTCCAAATACATCTATCAATATAGGAGAAAACAGAGTGAAACCTAAAAATTCAAACTGTTACTGGAAATGAACGCTTCAACATAGAAGAACGAAATTTGGGGAACCAAGTCACCTTAGTGTACTGATCATTACCTGAAAGTATCATCCAGTTTGGGTGAAAAAATATTGGCTGAGATTTCTGGAGATTCGTATTTTTTGGAAGCTTGGCAACCCCTTTCCATGAAAGTGTTTCTCGCCTTCAGTGCTTAGGGCTCCTTCAAGAGGAAACAAAACATAGAGATAGAACGTGAAACTACTTTACTGTGTCAAGTTTCAAGAAGCTAGCACAAACCGTGTTGGATTTAGAGTTCCAAATACATCTATCAATATAGGAGAAAACAGAGTGATACCTAAAAATTCAAAGTGTTACTGGAAATGAACGCTTCAACATAGAAGAACGAAATTTGGGGAACCAAGTTGCCTTCGTGTACTGATCATTACCTGAAAGTATCATCCAGTTTGGGTGAAAAAATATTGGCTGAGATTTCTGGAGATTCATAATTTTGGGAAGCTTGGCAACCCCTTTCCATGAAAGTGTTTCTCGCCTTCAGTGCTTAGGGCTACATCAAGAGGAAACAAAACATAGAGATAGAACGTGAAACTACTTTACTGTGTCAAGTTTCAAGAAGCTAGCACAAACCGTGTTGGATTTAGAGTTCCAAATACATCTATCAATATAGGAGAAAACAGAGTGATACCTAAAAATTCAAAGTGTTACTGGAAATGAACGCGTCAACATAGAAGAACAAAATTTGGGGAACCAGGTCGCCTTCGTGTACTGATCATTACCTGAAAGTATCATCCAGTTTGGGTGAAAAAATATTTGCTGAGATTTCTGGAGATTCGTAATTTTTGGAAGCTTGGCAAACCCTTTCCTTGAAAGTGTTTCTCGCCAGTCAGTGCTTAGGGTACATCAAGAGGAAACAAACCATAGAGATAGAACGTGAAACTACTTTACTTTGTCAAGTTTCAAGAAGCTAGCACAAACCGTGTCGCATTTAGAGTTCCAAGTACATGTATCAATATAGTAGAAAACAGAGTGATACCTAAAAATTCAAACTGTTACTGGAAATGAACGCTTCAACAAAGAAGAACGAAATTTGGGGAACCAAGTCGCCTTAGTGTACTGATCATTACCTGAAAGTATCATCCAGTTTGGGTGAAGAAATATTGGCTGAGATTTCTGGAGATTCGTAATTTTTGGAAGCTTGGCAACCCCTTTCCATGAAAGAGTTTCTCGCCAGTCAGTGCTTAGGGCTACATCAAGAGGAAACAAAACATAGAGATAGAACGTGAAACTACTTTACTGTGTCAAGTTTCAAGAAGCTAGCACAAACCGTGTTGGATTTAGAGTTGCAAATACATCTATCAATATAGGAGAAAACAGAGTGAAACCTAAAAATTCAAACTGTTACTGGAAATGAACGCTTCAACATAGAAGAACGAAATTTGGGGAACCAAGTCGCCTTAGTGTACTGATCATTACCTGAAAGTATCATCCAGTTTGGGTGAAAAAATATTTGCTGAGATTTCTGGAGATTCGTAATTTTTGGAAGCTTGGCAAACCCTTTCCTTGAAAGTGTTTCTCGCCAGTCAGTGCTTAGTGTACATCAAGAGGAAACAAACCATAGAGATAGAACGTGAAACTACTTTACTGTGTCAAGTTTCAAGAAGCTAGCACAAACCGTGTCGCATTTAGTGTTCCAAGTACATGTATCAATATAGTAGAAAACAGAGTGATACCTAAAAATTCAAACTGTTACTGGAAATGAACGCTTCAACAAAGAAGAACGAAATTTGGGGAACCAAGTCGCCTTCGTGTACTGATCATTACCTGAAAGTATCATCCAGTTTGGGTGAAAAAGTATTGGCTGAGATTTCTGGAGATTCGTAATTTTTGGAAGCTTGGCAACCCCTTTCCATGAAAGAGTTTCTCGCCAGTCAGTGCTTAGGGCTACATCAAGAGGAAACAAAACATAGAGATAGAACGTGAAACTACTTTACTGTGTCAAGTTTCAAGAAGCTAGCACAAACCGTGTTGGATTTAGAGTTGCAAATACATCTATCAATATAGGAGAAAACAGAGTGAAACCTAAAAATTCAAACTGTTACTGGAAATGAACGCTTCAACATAGAAGAACGAAATTTGGGGAACCAAGTCGCCTTAGTGTACTGATCATTACCTGAAAGTATCATCCAGTTTGGGTGAAAAAATATTTGCTGAGATTTCTGGAGATTCGTAATTTTTGGAAGCTTGGCAACCCCTTTCCATGAAAGTGCTTCTTGCCAGTCACTGCTTAGGGCTACATTAAGAGGAAACAAAGCATAGAGACAGAACGTGAAACTATTTTACTGTGTCAAGTTTCAAGAAGCTAGCACAAACCGTGTTGGATTTAGAGTTCCAAATACATCTATCAATATAGGAGAAAACAGAGTGAAACCTAAAAATTCAAACTGTTACTGGAAATGAACGCTTCAACATAGAAGAACGAAATTTGGGGAACCAAGTCGCCTTCGTTTACTGATCATTACCTGAAAGTATCATCCAGTTTGGGTTAAAAAATATTTGCTGAGATTTCTGGAGATTCGTAATTTTTGGAAGCTTGGCAACCCCTTTCCATGAAAGTGCTTCTCGCCAGTCACTGCTTAGGGCTACATCAAGAGGAAACAAAACATAGAGATAGAACGTGAAACTACTTTACTGTGTCAAGTTTCAAGAAGCTAGCACAAACCGTGTTGGATTTAGAGTTCCAAATACATCTATCAATATAGGAGAAAACAGAGTGAAACCTAAAAATTCAAACTGTTACTGGAAATGAACGCTTCAACTAGAAGAACGAAATTTGGGGAATCAAGTCGCCTTTGTGTACTGATCATTACCTGAAAGTATCATCCAGTTTGGGTGAAAAAATATTGGCTGATATTTCTGGAGATTCGTAATTTTTGGAAGCTTGGCAACCCCTTTCCATGAAAGTGTTTCTCGCCTTCACTGCTTAGGGCTACATCAAGAGGAAACAAAACGTAGAGATAGAACATGAAACTACTTTACTGTGTAAAGTTTCAAGAAGCTAGCACAAACCGTGTTGGATTTAGAGTTCCAAATACATCTATCAATATAGGAGAAAACAGAGTGAAACCTAAAAATTCAAACTGTTACTGGAAATGAACGCTTCAACATAGAAGAACGAAATTTGGGGAACCAAGTCACCTTAGTGTACTGATCAGTACCTGAAAGTATCATCCAGTTTGGGTGAAAAAATATTGGCTGAGATTTCTGGAGATTCGTAATTTTTGGAAGCTTGGCAACCCCTTTCCATGAAAGTGTTTCTCGCCTTCAGTGCTTAGGGCTCCTTCAAGAGGAAACAAAACATAGAGATAGAACGTGAAACTACTTTACTGTGTCAAGTTTCAAGAAGCTAGCACAAACCGTGTTGGATTTAGAGTTCCAAATACATCTATCAATATAGGAGAAAACAGAGTGATACCTAAAAATTCAAAGTGTTACTGGAAATGAACGCTTCAACATAGAAGAACAAAATTTGGGGAACCAAGTCGCCTTAGTGTACTGATCATTACCTGAAAGTATCATCCAGTTTGGGTGAAAAAATATTGGCTGAGATTTCTGGAGATTCGTAATTTTTGGAAGCTTGGCAACCCCTTTCCATGAAAGTGTTTCTCGCCTTCAGTGCTTAGGGCTACATCAAGAGGAAACAAAACATAGAGATAGAACGTGAAACTACTTTACTGTGTCAAGTTTCAAGAAGCTAGCACAAACCGTGTTGGATTTAGAGTTCCAAATACATCTATCAATATAGGAGAAAACAGAGTGATACCTAAAAATTCAAAGTGTTACTGGAAATGAACGCTTCAACATAGAAGAACAAAATTTGGGGAACCAAGTCGCCTTCGTGTACTGATCATTACCTGAAAGTATCATCCAGTTTGGGTGAAAAAATATTTGCTGAGATTTCTGGAGATTCGTAATTTTTGGAAGCTTGGCAAACCCTTTCCTTGAAAGTGTTTCTCGCCAGTCAGTGCTTAGGGTACATCAAGAGGAAACAAACCATAGAGATAGAACGTGAAACTACTTTACTGTGTCAAGTTTCAAGAAGCTAGCACAAACCGTGTCGCATTTAGAGTTCCAAGTACATGTATCAATATAGTAGAAAACAGAGTGATACCTAAAAATTCAAACTGTTACTGGAAATGAACGCTTCAACAAAGAAGAACGAAATTTGGGGAACCAAGTCGCCTTCGTGTACTGATCATTACCTGAAAGTATCATCCAGTTTGGGTGAAAAAGTATTGGCTGAGATTTCTGGAGATTCGTAATTTTTGGAAGCTTGGCAACCCCTTTCCATGAAAGAGTTTCTCGCCAGTCAGTGCTTAGGGCTACATCAAGAGGAAACAAAACATAGAGATAGAACGTGAAACTACTTTACTGTGTCAAGTTTCAAGAAGCTAGCACAAACCGTGTTGGATTTAGAGTTGCAAATACATCTATCAATATAGGAGAAAACAGAGTGAAACCTAAAAATTCAAACTGTTACTGGAAATGAACGCTTCAACATAGAAGAACGAAATTTGGGGAACCAAGTCGCCTTAGTGTACTGATCATTACCTGAAAGTATCATCCAGTTTGGGTGAAAAAATATTTGCTGAGATTTCTGGAGATTTGTAATTTTTGGAAGCTTGGCAACCCCTTTCCATGAAAGTGCTTCTTGCCAGTCACTGCTTAGGGCTACATTAAGAGGAAACAAAGCATAGAGACAGAACGTGAAACTATTTTACTGTGTCAAGTTTCAAGAAGCTAGCACAAACCGTGTTGGATTTAGAGTTCCAAATACATCTATCAATATAGGAGAAAACAGAGTGAAACCTAAAAATTCAAACTGTTACTGGAAATGAACGCTTCAACATAGAAGAACGAAATTTGGGGAACCAAGTCGCCTTCGTTTACTGATCATTACCTGAAAGTATCATCCAGTTTGGGTTAAAAAATATTTGCTGAGATTTCTGGAGATTCGTAATTTTTGGAAGCTTGGCAACCCCTTTCCATGAAAGTGCTTCTCGCCAGTCAGTGCTTAGGGCTACATCAAGAGGAAACAAACCATAGAGATAGAACGTGAAACTACTTTACTGTGTCAAGTTTCAAGAAGCTAGCACAAACCGTGTTGGATTTAGAGTTCCAAATACATCTATCAATATAGGAGAAAACAGAGTGAAACCTAAAAATTCAAACTGTTACTGGAAATGAACGCTTCAACATAGAAGAACGAAATTTGGGGAACCAAGTCACCTTCGTTTACTGATCATTACCTGAAAGTATCATCCAGTTTGGGTGAAAAAATATTGGCTGAGATTTCTGGAGATTCGTAATTTTTGGAAGCTTGGCAACCCCTTTCCATGAAAGTGTTTCTCGCCTTCAGTGCTTAGGGCTACATCAAGAGGAAACAAAACGTAGAGATAGAATGTGAAACTACTTTACTGTGTCAAGTTTCAAGAAGTTAGCACAATCCGTGTTGGATTTAGAGTTCCAAATACATCTATCAATATAGGAGAAAACAGAGTGAAACCTAAAAATTCAAACTGTTACTGGAAATGAACGCTTCAACATAGAAGAACGAAATTTGGGGAACCAAGTCACCTTAGTGTACTGATCATTACCTGAAAGTATCATCCAGTTTGGGTGAAAAAATATTGGCTGAGATTTCTGGAGATTCGTAATTTTTGGAAGCTTGGCAACCCCTTTCCATGAAAGTGTTTCTCGCCTTCAGTGCTTAGGGCTCCTTCAAGAGGAAACAAAACATAGAGATAGAACGTGAAACTACTTTACTGTGTCAAGTTTCAAGAAGCTAGCACAAACCGTGTTGGATTTAGAGTTCCAAATACATCTATCAATATAGGAGAAAACAGAGTGATACCTAAAAATTCAAAGTGTTACTGGAAATGAACGCTTCAACATAGAAGAACGAAATTTGGGGAACCAAGTCGCCTTAGTGTACTGATCATTACCTGAAAGTATCATCCAGTTTGGGTGAAAAAATATTGGCTGAGATTTCTGGAGATTCGTAATTTTTGGAAGCTTGGCAACCCCTTTCCATGAAAGTGCTTCTCGCCTTCAGTGCTTAGGGCTACATCAAGAGGAAACAAAACATAGAGATAGAACGTGAAACTACTTTACTGTGTCAAGTTTCAAGAAGCTAGCACAAACCGTGTTGGATTTAGAGTTCCAAATACATCTATCAATATAGGAGAAAACAGAGTGATACCTAAAAATTCAAAGTGTTACTGGAAATGAACGCTTCAACATAGAAGAACAAAATTTGGGGAACCAAGTCGCCTTCGTGTACTGATCATTACCTGAAAGTATCATCCAGTTTGGGTGAAAAAATATTTGCTGAGATTTCTGGAGATTCGTAATTTTTGGAAGCTTGGCAAACCCTTTCCTTGAAAGTGTTTCTCGCCAGTCAGTGCTTAGGGTACATCAAGAGGAAACAAACCATAGAGATAGAACGTGAAACTACTTTACTGTGTCAAGTTTCAAGAAGCTAGCACAAACCGTGTCGCATTTAGAGTTCCAAGTACATGTATCAATATAGTAGAAAACAGAGTGATACCTAAAAATTCAAACTGTTACTGGAAATGAACGCTTCAACAAAGAAGAACGAAATTTGGGGAACCAAGTCGCCTTCGTGTACTGATCATTACCTGAAAGTATCATCCAGTTTGGGTGAAAAAGTATTGGCTGAGATTTCTGGAGATTCGTAATTTTTGGAAGCTTGGCAACCCCTTTCCATGAAAGAGTTTCTCGCCAGTCAGTGCTTAGGGCTACATCAAGAGGAAACAAAACATAGAGATAGAACGTGAAACTACTTTACTGTGTCAAGTTTCAAGAAGCTAGCACAAACCGTGTTGGATTTAGAGTTGCAAATACATCTATCAATATAGGAGAAAACAGAGTGAAACCTAAAAATTCAAACTGTTACTGGAAATGAACGCTTCAACATAGAAGAACGAAATTTGGGGAACCAAGTCGCCTTAGTGTACTGATCATTACCTGAAAGTATCATCCAGTTTGGGTGAAAAAATATTTGCTGAGATTTCTGGAGATTCGTAATTTTTGGAAGCTTGGCAACCCCTTTCCATGAAAGTGCTTCTTGCCAGTCACTGCTTAGGGCTACATTAAGAGGAAACAAAGCATAGAGACAGAACGTGAAACTATTTTACTGTGTCAAGTTTCAAGAAGCTAGCACAAACCGTGTTGGATTTAGAGTTCCAAATACATCTATCAATATAGGAGAAAACAGAGTGAAACCTAAAAATTCAAACTGTTACTGGAAATGAACGCTTCAACATAGAAGAACGAAATTTGGGGAACCAAGTCGCCTTCGTTTACTGATCATTACCTGAAAGTATCATCCAGTTTGGGTTAAAAAATATTTGCTGAGATTTCTGGAGATTCGTAATTTTTGGAAGCTTGGCAACCCCTTTCCATGAAAGTGCTTCTCGCCAGTCAGTGCTTAGGGCTACATCAAGAGGAAACAAACCATAGAGATAGAACGTGAAACTACTTTACTGTGTCAAGTTTCAAGAAGCTAGCACAAACCGTGTTGGATTTAGAGTTCCAAATACATCTATCAATATAGGAGAAAACAGAGTGAAACCTAAAAATTCAAACTGTTACTGGAAATGAACGCTTCAACATAGAAGAACGAAATTTGGGGAACCAAGTCACCTTCGTTTACTGATCATTACCTGAAAGTATCATCCAGTTTGGGTGAAAAAATATTGGCTGAGATTTCTGGAGATTCGTAATTTTTGGAAGCTTGGCAACCCCTTTCCATGAAAGTGTTTCTCGCCTTCAGTGCTTAGGGCTACATCAAGAGGAAACAAAACGTAGAGATAGAATGTGAAACTACTTTACTGTGTCAAGTTTCAAGAAGTTAGCACAATCCGTGTTGGATTTAGAGTTCCAAATACATCTATCAATATAGGAGAAAACAGAGTGAAACCTAAAAATTCAAACTGTTACTGGAAATGAACGCTTCAACATAGAAGAACGAAATTTGGGGAACCAAGTCGCCTTAGTGTACTGATCATTACCTGAAAGTATCATCCAGTTTGGGTGAAAAAATATTGGCTGAGATTTCTGGAGATTCGTAATTTTTGGAAGCTTCGCAACCCCTTTCCATGAAAGTGTTTCTCGCCAGTCAGTGCTTAGGGCTACATCAAGAGGAAACAAAACATAGAGATAGAACGTGAAACTACTTCACTGTGTCAAGTTTCAAGAAGCTAGAACAAACCGTGTTGGATTTAGAGTTCCAAATACATCTATCAATATAGGAGAAAAAAGAGTGAAACCTAAAAATTCAAACTGTTACTGGAAATGAACGCTTCAACATAGAAGAACGAAATTTGGGGAACCAAGTCACCTTCCTGTACTGATCATTACCTGAAAGTATCATCCAGTTTGGGTGAAAAAATATTTGCTGAGATTTCTGGAGATTCGTAATTTTTGGAAGCTTGGCAACCCCTTTCCATGAAAGTGCTTCTCGCCAGTCAGTGCTTAGGGCTACATCAAGAGGAAACAAAACATAGAGATAGAACGTGAAACTACTTCACTGTGTCAAGTTTCAAGAAGCTAGCACAAACCGTGTTGGATTTAGAGTTCCAAATACATCTATCAATATAGGAGAAAACAGAGTGAAACCTAAAAATTCAAACTGTTACTGGAAATGAACGCTTCAACATAGAAGAACGAAATTTGGGGAACCAAGTCGCCTTAGTGTACTGATCATTACCTGAAAGTATCTTCCAGTTTGGGTGAAAAAATATTTGCTGAGATTTCTGGAGATTCGTAATTTTTGGAAGCTTGGCAACCCCTTTCCATGAAAGTGCTTCTCGCCAATCACTGCTTAGGGCTACATTAAGAGGAAACAAACCATAGAGATAGAACGTGAAACTACTTTACTGTGTCAAGTTTCAAGAAGCTAGCACAAACCGTGTTGGATTTAGAGTTCCAAATACATCTATCAATATAGGAGAAAAAAGAGTGAAACCTAAAAATTCAAACTGTTACTGGAAATGAACGCTTCAACATAGAAGAACAAAATTTGGGGAACCAAATCGCCTTAGTGTACTGATCATTACCTGAAAGTATCATCCAGTTTGGGTGAAAAAATATTTGCTGAGATTTCTGGAGATTCGTAATTTTTGGAAGCTTGGCAACCCCTTTCCATGAAAGTGCTTCTCGCCAGTCACTGCTTAGGGCTACATCAAGAGGAAACAAAACATAGAGATAGAACGTGAAACTACTTTACTGTGTCAAGTTTCAAGAAGCTAGCACAAACCGTGTTGGATTTAGAGTTCCAAATACATCTATCAATATAGGAGAAAAAAGAGTGAAACCTAAAAATTCAAACTGTTACTGGAAATGAACGCTTCAACATAGAAGAACGAAATTTGGGGAATCAAGTCGCCTTTGTGTACTGATCATTATCTGAAAGTATCATCCAGTTTGGGTGAAAAAATATTGGCTGAGATTTCTGGAGATTCGTAATTTTTGGAAGCTTGGCAACCCCTTTCCATGAAAGTGTTTCTCGCCTTCACTGCTTAGGGCTACATCAAGAGGAAACAAAACGTAGAGATAGAACTTGAAACTACTTTACTGTGTCAAGTTTCAAGAAGCTAGCACAAACCGTGTTGGATTTAGAGTTCCAAATACATCTATCAATATAGGAGAAAACAGAGTGAAACCTAAAAATTCAAAGTGTTACTGGAAATGAACGCTTCAACATAGAAGAACGAAATTTGGGGAACCAAGTCGCTTTAGTGTACTGATCATTACCTGAAAGTATCATCCATTTTGGGTGAAAAAATATTGGCTGAGATTTCTGGAGATTCGTAATTTTTGGAAGCTTGGCAACCCCTTTCCATGAAAGAGTTTCTCGCCAGTCAGGGCTTAGGGCTACATCAAGAGGAAACAAAACATAGAGATAGAACGTGAAACTACTTTACTGTGTCAAGTTTCAAGAAGCTAGCACAAACCGTGTTGGATTTAGAGTTCCAAATACATCTATCAATATAGGAGAAAACAGAGTGAAACCTAAAAATTCAAACTGTTACTGGAAATGAACGCTTCAACATAGAAGAACGAAATTTGGGGAACCAAGTCACCTTAGTGTACTGATCATTACCTGAAAGTATCATCCAGTTTGGGTGAAAAAATATTGGCTGAGATTTCTGGAGATTCGTAATTTTTGGAAGCTTGGCAACCCCTTTCCATGAAAGTGTTTCTCGCCTTCAGTGCTTAGGGCTCCTTCAAGAGGAAACAAAACATAGAGATAGAACGTGAAACTACTTTACTGTGTCAAGTTTCAAGAAGCTAGCACAAACCGTGTTGGATTTAGAGTTCCAAATACATCTATCAATATAGGAGAAAACAGAGTGATACCTAAAAATTCAAAGTGTTACTGGAAATGAACGCTTCAACATAGAAGAACGAAATTTGGGGAACCAAGTTGCCTTCGTGTACTGATCATTACCTGAAAGTATCATCCAGTTTGGGTGAAAAAATATTGGCTGAGATTTCTGGAGATTCATAATTTTGGGAAGCTTGGCAACCCCTTTCCATGAAAGTGTTTCTCGCCTTCAGTGCTTAGGGCTACATCAAGAGGAAACAAAACATAGAGATAGAACGTGAAACTACTTTACTGTGTCAAGTTTCAAGAAGCTAGCACAAACCGTGTTGGATTTAGAGTTCCAAATACATCTATCAATATAGGAGAAAACAGAGTGATACCTAAAAATTCAAAGTGTTACTGGAAATGAACGCGTCAACATAGAAGAACAAAATTTGGGGAACCAGGTCGCCTTCGTGTACTGATCATTACCTGAAAGTATCATCCAGTTTGGGTGAAAAAATATTTGCTGAGATTTCTGGAGATTCGTAATTTTTGGAAGCTTGGCAAACCCTTTCCTTGAAAGTGTTTCTCGCCAGTCAGTGCTTAGGGTACATCAAGAGGAAACAAACCATAGAGATAGAACGTGAAACTACTTTACTTTGTCAAGTTTCAAGAAGCTAGCACAAACCGTGTCGCATTTAGAGTTCCAAGTACATGTATCAATATAGTAGAAAACAGAGTGATACCTAAAAATTCAAACTGTTACTGGAAATGAACGCTTCAACAAAGAAGAACGAAATTTGGGGAACCAAGTCGCCTTAGTGTACTGATCATTACCTGAAAGTATCATCCAGTTTGGGTGAAGAAATATTGGCTGAGATTTCTGGAGATTCGTAATTTTTGGAAGCTTGGCAACCCCTTTCCATGAAAGAGTTTCTCGCCAGTCAGTGCTTAGGGCTACATCAAGAGGAAACAAAACATAGAGATAGAACGTGAAACTACTTTACTGTGTCAAGTTTCAAGAAGCTAGCACAAACCGTGTTGGATTTAGAGTTGCAAATACATCTATCAATATAGGAGAAAACAGAGTGAAACCTAAAAATTCAAACTGTTACTGGAAATGAACGCTTCAACATAGAAGAACGAAATTTGGGGAACCAAGTCGCCTTAGTGTACTGATCATTACCTGAAAGTATCATCCAGTTTGGGTGAAAAAATATTTGCTGAGATTTCTGGAGATTCGTAATTTTTGGAAGCTTGGCAAACCCTTTCCATGAAAGTGTTTCTCGCCTTCAGTGCTTAGGGCTACATCAAGAGGAAACAAAACGTAGAGATAGAATGTGAAACTACTTTACTGTGTCAAGTTTCAAGAAGTTAGCACAATCCGTGTTGGATTTAGAGTTCCAAATACATCTATCAATATAGGAGAAAACAGAGTGAAACCTAAAAATTCAAACTGTTACTGGAAATGAACGCTTCAACATAGAAGAACGAAATTTGGGGAACCAAGTCGCCTTAGTGTACTGATCATTACCTGAAAGTATCATCCAGTTTGGGTGAAAAAATATTGGCTGAGATTTCTGGAGATTCGTAATTTTTGGAAGCTTCGCAACCCCTTTCCATGAAAGTGTTTCTCGCCTTCACTGCTTAGGGCTACATCAAGAGGAAACAAAACATAGAGATAGAACGTGAAACTACTTCACTGTGTCAAGTTTCAAGAAGCTAGCACAAACCGTGTTGGATTTAGAGTTCCAAATACATCTATCAATATAGGAGAAAATAGAGTGAAACCTAAAAATTCAAACTGTTACTGGAAATGAACGCTTCAACATAGAAGAACGAAATTTGGGGAACCAAGTCGCCTTAGTGTACTGATCATTACCTGAAAGTATCATCCAGTTTGGGTGAAAAAATATTTGCTGAGATTTCAGGAGATTCGTAATTTTTGGAAGCTTGGCAACCCCTTTCATTGAAAGTGCTTCTCGCCAGTCACTGCTTAGGGCTACATCAAGAGGAAACAAACCATAGAGACAGAACGTGAAACTACTTTACTGTGTCAAGTTTCAAGAAGCTAGCACAAACCGTGTTGGATTTAGAGTTCCAAATACATCTATCAATATAGGAGAAAAAAGAGTGAAACCTAAAAATTCAAACTGTTACTGGAAATGAACGCTTCAACATAGAAGAACGAAATTTGGGGAACCAAGTCACCTTCCTGTACTGATCATTACCTGAAAGTATCATCCAGTTTGGGTGAAAAAATATTTGCTGAGATTTCTGGAGATTCGTAATTTTTGGAAGCTTGGCAACCCCTTTCCATGAACGTGCTTCTCGCCAGTCAGTGCTTAGGGCTACATCAAGAGGAAACAAAACATAGAGATAGAACGTGAAACTACTTCACTGTGTCAAGTTTCAAGAAGCTAGCACAAACCGTGTTGGATTTAGAGTTCCAAATACATCTATCAATATAGGAGAAAACAGAGTGAAACCTAAAAATTCAAACTGTTACTGGAAATGAACGCTTCAACATAGAAGAACGAAATTTGGGGAACCAAGTCGCCTTAGTGTACTGATCATTACCTGAAAGTATCATCCAGTTTGGGTGAAAAAATATTTGCTGAGATTTCTGGAGATTCGTAATTTTTGGAAGCTTGGCAACCCCTTTCCCTGAAAGTGCTTCTCGCCAGTCACTGCTTAGGGCTACATCAAGAGGAAACAAACCATAGAGATAGAACGTGAAACTACTTTACTGTGTCAAGTTTCAAGAAGCTAGCACAAACCGTGTCGCATTTAGAGTTCCAAATACATGTATCAATATAGTTGAAAACAGAGTGATACCTAAAAATTCAAAGTGTTACTGGAAATGAACGCTTCAACATAGAAGAACGAAATTGGGGGAACCAAGTCGCCTTAGTGTACTGATCATTACCTGAAAGTATCATCCAGTTTGGTTGAAAAAATATTTGCTGAGATTTCTGGAGATTCGTAATTTTTGGAAGCTTGGCAACCCCTTTCCATGAAAGTGCTTCTCGCCAGTCACTGCTTAGGGCTACATCAAGAGGAAACAAAACATAGAGATAGAACGTGAAACTACTTTACTGTGTCAAGTTTCAAGAAGCTAGCACAAACCGTGTTGGATTTAGAGTTCAAAATACATCTATCAATATAGGAGAAAACAGAGTGAAACCTCAAAATTCAAACTGTTACTGGAAATGAACGCTTCAACATAGAAGAACGAAATTTGGGGAATCAAGTCGCCTTTGTGTACTGATCATTACCTGAAAGTATCATCCAGTTTGGGTGAAAAAATATTGGCTGAGATTTCTGGAGATTCGTAATTTTTGGAAGCTTGGCAACCCCTTTCCATGAAAGTGTTTCTCGCCTTCACTGCTTAGGGCTACATCAAGAGGAAACAAAACGTAGAGATAGAACATGAAACTACTTTACTGTGTCAAGTTTCAAGAAGCTAGCACAAACCGTGTTGGATTTAGAGTTCCAAATACATCTATCAATATAGGAGAAAACAGAGTGAAACCTAAAAATTCAAAGTGTTACTGGAAATGAACGCTTCAACATAGAAGAATGAAATTTGGGGAACCAAGTCGCTTTAGTGTACTGATCATTACCTGAAAGTATCATCCAGTTTGGGTGAAAAAATATTGGCTGAGATTTCTGGAGATTCGTAATTTTTGGAAGCTTGGCAACCCCTTTCCATGAAAGAGTTTCTCGCCAGTCAGGGCTTAGGGCTACATCAAGAGGAAACAAAACATAGAGATAGAACGTGAAACTACTTTACTGTGTCAAGTTTCAAGAAGCTAGCACAAACCGTGTTGGATTTAGAGTTCCAAATACATCTATCAATATAGGAGAAAACAGAGTGATACCTAAAAATTCAAAGTGTTACTGGAAATGAACGCTTCAACATAGAAGAACGAAATTTGGGGAACCAAGTCGCCTTAGTGTACTGATCATTACCTGAAAGTATCATCCAGTTTGGGTGAAAAAATATTGGCTGAGATTTCTGGAGATTCGTAATTTTTGGAAGCTTGGCAACCCCTTTCCCTGAAAGTGTTTCTCGCCTTCAGTGCTTAGGGCTACATCAAGAGGAAACAAAACATAGAGATAGAACGTGAAACTACTTTACTGTGTCAAGTTTCAAGAAGCTAGCACAAACCGTGTTGGATTTAGAGTTCCAAATACATCTATCAATATAGGAGAAAACAGAGTGATACCTAAAAATTCAAAGTGTTACTGGAAATGAACGCTTCAACATAGAAGAACAAAATTTGGGGAACCAAGTCGCCTTAGTGTGCTGATCATTACCTGAAAGTATCATCCAGTTTGGGTGAAAAAATATTGGCTGAGATTTCTGGAGATTCGTAATTTTTGGAAGCTTGGCAACCCCTTTCCATGAAAGTGTTTCTCGCCTTCAGTGCTTAGGGCTACATCAAGAGGAAACAAAACATAGAGATAGAATGTGAAACTACTTTACTGTGTCAAGTTTCAAGAAGCTAGCACAATCCGTGTCGGATTTAGAGTTCCAAATACATCTATCAATATAGGAGAAAACAGAGTGAAACCTAAAAATTCAAACTGTTACTGGAAATGAACGCTTCAACATAGAAGAATGAAATTTGGGGAACCAAGTCGCCTTCGTTTACTGATCATTACCTGAAAGTATCATCCAGTTTGGGTGAAAAAATATAGGCTGAGATTTCTGGAGATTCGTAATTTTGGAAGTGTTACTGTGTCAAGTTTCAAGAAGCTAGCACAAACCGTGTTGGATTTAGAGTTCCAAATACATCTATCAATATAGGAGAAAACAGAGTGAAACCTAAAAATTCAAACTGTTACTGGAAATGAACGCTTCAACATAGAAGAACGAAATTTGGGGAACCAAGTCGCCTTCGTGTACTGATCATTACCTGAAAGTATCATCCAGTTTGGGTGAAAAAATATTTGCTGAGATTTCTGGAGATTCGTAATTTTTGGAAGCTTGGCAACCCCTTTCCATGAAAGTGTTTCTCGCCTTCAGTGCGTAGGGCTACATCAAGAGGAAACAAAACATAGAGATAGAACGTGAAACTACTTTACTGTGTCAAGTTTCAAGAAGCTAGCACAATCCGTGTCGGATTTAGAGTTCCAAATACATCTATCAATATAGGAGAAAACAGAGTGAAACCTAAAAATTCAAACTGTTACTGGAAATGAACGCTTCAACATAGAAGAATGAAATTTGGGGAACCAAGTCGCCTTCGTTTACTGATCATTACCTGAAAGTATCATCCAGTTTGGGTGAAAAAATATTGGCTGAGATTTCTGGAGATTCGTAATTTTGGAAGTGTTACTGTGTCAAGTTTAAAGAAGCTAGCACAAACCGTGTTGGATTTAGAGTTCCAAATACATCTATCAATATAGGAGAAAACACAGTGAAACCTAAAAATTCAAACTGTTACTGGAAATGAACGCTTCAACATAGAAGAACGAAATTTGGGGAACCAAGTCGCCTTCGTGTACTGATCATTACCTGAAAGTATCATCCAGTTTGGGTGAAAAAATATTTGCTGAGATTTATGGAGATTCGTAATTTTTGGAAGCTTGGCAACCCCTTTCCATGAAAGAGTTTCTCGCCAGTCAGTGCTTAGGGCTACATCAAGAGGAAACAAAACATAGAGATAGAACGTGAAACTACTTCACTGTGTCAAGTTTCAAGAAGCTAGCACAAACCGTGTTGGATTTAGAGTTCCAAATACCTCTATCAATATAGGAGAAAACAGAGTGAAACCTAAAAATTCAAACTGTTACTGGAAATGAACGCTTCAACATAGAAGAACGAAATTTGGGGAACCAAGTCGCCTTCGTTTACTGATCATTACCTGAAAGTATCATCCAGTTTGGGTGAAAAAATACTGGCTGAGATTTCTGGAGATTCGTAATTTTTGGAAGCTTGGCAACCCCTTTCCATGAAAGAGTTTCTCGCCAGTCAGTGCTTAGGGCTACATCAAGAGGAAACAAAACATAGAGATAGAACTTGAAACTACTTCACTGTGTCAAGTTTCAAGAAGCTAGCACAAACCGTGTTGGATTTAGAGTTCCAAATACATCTATCAATATAGGAGAAAACAGAGTGAAACCTAAAAATTCAAACTGTTACTGGAAATGAACGCTTCAACATAGAAGAACGAAATTTGGGGAACCAAGTCGCCTTAGTGTACTGATCATTACCTGAAAGTATCATCCAGTTTGGGTGAAAAAATATTTGCTGAGATTTCTGGAGATTCGTAATTTTTGGAAGCTTGGCAACCCCTTTCCCTGAAAGTGCTTCTCGCCAGTCACTGCTTAGGGCTACATCAAGAGGAAACAAACCATAGAGATAGAACGTGAAACTACTTTACTGTGTCAAGTTTCAAGAAGCTAGCACAAACCGTGTCGCATTTAGAGTTCCAAATACATGTATCAATATAGTTGAAAACAGAGTGATACCTAAAAATTCAAAGTGTTACTGGAAATGAACGCTTCAACATAGAAGAACGAAATTGGGGGAACCAAGTCGCCTTAGTGTACTGATCATTACCTGAAAGTATCATCCAGTTTGGTTGAAAAAATATTTGCTGAGATTTCTGGAGATTCGTAATTTTTGGAAGCTTGGCAACCCCTTTCCATGAAAGTGCTTCTCGCCAGTCACTGCTTAGGGCTACATCAAGAGGAAACAAAACATAGAGATAGAACGTGAAACTACTTTACTGTGTCAAGTTTCAAGAAGCTAGCACAAACCGTGTTGGATTTAGAGTTCAAAATACATCTATCAATATAGGAGAAAACAGAGTGAAACCTCAAAATTCAAACTGTTACTGGAAATGAACGCTTCAACATAGAAGAACGAAATTTGGGGAATCAAGTCGCCTTTGTGTACTGATCATTACCTGAAAGTATCATCCAGTTTGGGTGAAAAAATATTGGCTGAGATTTCTGGAGATTCGTAATTTTTGGAAGCTTGGCAACCCCTTTCCATGAAAGTGTTTCTCGCCTTCACTGCTTAGGGCTACATCAAGAGGAAACAAAACGTAGAGATAGAACATGAAACTACTTTACTGTGTCAAGTTTCAAGAAGCTAGCACAAACCGTGTTGGATTTAGAGTTCCAAATACATCTATCAATATAGGAGAAAACAGAGTGAAACCTAAAAATTCAAAGTGTTACTGGAAATGAACGCTTCAACATAGAAGAATGAAATTTGGGGAACCAAGTCGCTTTAGTGTACTGATCATTACCTGAAAGTATCATCCAGTTTGGGTGAAAAAATATTGGCTGAGATTTCTGGAGATTCGTAATTTTTGGAAGCTTGGCAACCCCTTTCCATGAAAGTGTTTCTCGCCTTCAGTGCTTAGGGCTCCTTCAAGAGGAAACAAAACATAGAGATAGAACGTGAAACTACTTTACTGTGTCAAGTTTCAAGAAGCTAGCACAAACCGTGTTGGATTTAGAGTTCCAAATACATCTATCAATATAGGAGAAAACAGAGTGATACCTAAAAATTCAAAGTGTTACTGGAAATGAACGCTTCAACATAGAAGAACGAAATTTGGGGAACCAAGTCGCCTTAGTGTACTGATCATTACCTGAAAGTATCATCCAGTTTGGGTGAAAAAATATTGGCTGAGATTTCTGGAGATTCGTAATTTTTGGAAGCTTGGCAACCCCTTTCCCTGAAAGTGTTTCTCGCCTTCAGTGCTTAGGGCTACATCAAGAGGAAACAAAACATAGAGATAGAACGTGAAACTACTTTACTGTGTCAAGTTTCAAGAAGCTAGCACAAACCGTGTTGGATTTAGAGTTCCAAATACATCTATCAATATAGGAGAAAACAGAGTGATACCTAAAAATTCAAAGTGTTACTGGAAATGAACGCTTCAACATAGAAGAACAAAATTTGGGGAACCAAGTCGCCTTAGTGTGCTGATCATTACCTGAAAGTATCATCCAGTTTGGGTGAAAAAATATTGGCTGAGATTTCTGGAGATTCGTAATTTTTGGAAGCTTGGCAACCCCTTTCCATGAAAGTGTTTCTCGCCTTCAGTGCTTAGGGCTACATCAAGAGGAAACAAAACATAGAGATAGAATGTGAAACTACTTTACTGTGTCAAGTTTCAAGAAGCTAGCACAATCCGTGTCGGATTTAGAGTTCCAAATACATCTATCAATATAGGAGAAAACAGAGTGAAACCTAAAAATTCAAACTGTTACTGGAAATGAACGCTTCAACATAGAAGAATGAAATTTGGGGAACCAAGTCGCCTTCGTTTACTGATCATTACCTGAAAGTATCATCCAGTTTGGGTGAAAAATTATTGGCTGAGATTTCTGGAGATTCGTAATTTTGGAAAGTGTTACTGTGTCAAGTTTCAAGAAGCTAGCACAAACCGTGTTGGATTTAGAGTTCCAAATACATCTATCAATATAGGAGAAAACAGAGTGAAACCTAAAAATTCAAACTGTTACTGGAAATGAACGCTTCAACATAGAAGAACGAAATTTGGGGAACCAAGTCGCCTTCGTGTACTGATCATTACCTGAAAGTATCATCCAGTTTGGGTGAAAAAATATTTGCTGAGATTTATGGAGATTCGTAATTTTTGGAAGCTTGGCAACCCCTTTCCATGAAAGAGTTTCTCGCCAGTCAGTGCTTAGGGCTACATCAAGAGGAAACAAAACATAGAGATAGAACGTGAAACTACTTCACTGTGTCAAGTTTCAAGAAGCTAGCACAAACCGTGTTGGATTTAGAGTTCCAAATACCTCTATCAATATAGGAGAAAACAGAGTGAAACCTAAAAATTCAAACTGTTACTGGAAATGAACGCTTCAACATAGAAGAACGAAATTTGGGGAACCAAGTCGACTTAGTGTACTGATCATTACCTGAAAGTATCATCCAGTTTGGGTGAAAAAATATTTGCTGAGATTTCTAGAGATTCGTAATTTTTGGAAGCTTGGCAACCCCTTTCCATGAAAGTGCTTCTCGCGAGTCACTGCTTAGGGCTACATCAAGAGGAAACAAAACATAGAGAAAGAACGTGAAACTACTTTACTGTGTCAAGTTTCAAGAAGCTAGCACAAACCGTGTTGGATTTAGAGTTCCAAATACATCTGTCAATATAGGAGAAAACAGAGTGAAACCTAAAAATTCAAACTGTTACTGGAAATGAACGCTTCAACATAGAAGAACGAAATTTGGGGAACCAAGTCACCTTCGTTTACTGATCATTACCTGAAAGTATCATCCAGTTTGGGTGAAAAAATATTGGCTGAGATTTCTGGAGATTCGTAATTTTTGGAAGCTTGGCAACCCCTTTCCATGAAAGAGTTTCTCGCCAGTCAGTGCTTAGGGCTACATCAAGAGGAAACAAAACATAGAGATAGAACTTGAAACTACTTCACTGTGTCAAGTTTCAAGAAGCTAGCACAAACCGTGTTGGATTTAGAGTTCCAAATACATCTATCAATATAGGAGAAAACAGAGTGAAACCTAAAAATTCAAACTGTTACTGGAAATGAACGCTTCAACATAGAAGAACGAAATTTGGGGAACCAAGTCGCCTTAGTGTACTGATCATTACCTGAAAGTATCATCCAGTTTGGGTGAAAAAATATTGGCTGAGATTTCTGGAGATTCGTAATTTTTGGAAGCTTGGCAACCCCTTTCCATGAAAGTGCTTCTCGCCTTCAGTGCTTAGGGCTACATCAAGAGGAAACAAAACATAGAGATAGAACGTGAAACTACTTTACTGTGTCAAGTTTCAAGAAGCTAGCACAAACCGTGTTGGATTTAGAGTTCCAAATACATCTATCAATATAGGAGAAAACAGAGTGATACCTAAAAATTCAAAGTGTTACTGGAAATGAACGCTTCAACATAGAAGAACAAAATTTGGGGAACCAAGTCGCCTTCGTGTACTGATCATTACCTGAAAGTATCATCCAGTTTGGGTGAAAAAATATTTGCTGAGATTTCTGGAGATTCGTAATTTTTGGAAGCTTGGCAAACCCTTTCCTTGAAAGTGTTTCTCGCCAGTCAGTGCTTAGGGTACATCAAGAGGAAACAAACCATAGAGATAGAACGTGAAACTACTTTACTGTGTCAAGTTTCAAGAAGCTAGCACAAACCGTGTCGCATTTAGAGTTCCAAGTACATGTATCAATATAGTAGAAAACAGAGTGATACCTAAAAATTCAAACTGTTACTGGAAATGAACGCTTCAACAAAGAAGAACGAAATTTGGGGAACCAAGTCGCCTTCGTGTACTGATCATTACCTGAAAGTATCATCCAGTTTGGGTGAAAAAATATTGGCTGAGATTTCTGGAGATTCGTAATTTTTGGAAGCTTGGCAACCCCTTTCCATGAAAGAGTTTCTCGCCAGTCAGTGCTTAGGGCTACATCAAGAGGAAACAAAACATAGAGATAGAACGTGAAACTACTTTACTGTGTCAAGTTTCAAGAAGCTAGCACAAACCGTGTTGGATTTAGAGTTGCAAATACATCTATCAATATAGGAGAAAACAGAGTGAAACCTAAAAATTCAAACTGTTACTGGAAATGAACGCTTCAACATAGAAGAACGAAATTTGGGGAACCAAGTCGCCTTAGTGTACTGATCATTACCTGAAAGTATCATCCAGTTTGGGTGAAAAAATATTTGCTGAGATTTCTGGAGATTCGTAATTTTTGGAAGCTTGGCAACCCCTTTCCATGAAAGTGCTTCTTGCCAGTCACTGCTTAGGGCTACATTAAGAGGAAACAAAGCATAGAGACAGAACGTGAAACTATTTTACTGTGTCAAGTTTCAAGAAGCTAGCACAAACCGTGTTGGATTTAGAGTTCCAAATACATCTATCAATACAGGAGAAAACAGAGTGAAACCTAAAAATTCAAACTGTTACTGGAAATGAACGCTTCAACATAGAAGAACGAAATTTGGGGAACCAAGTCGCCTTCGTTTACTGATCATTACCTGAAAGTATCATCCAGTTTGGGTTAAAAAATATTTGCTGAGATTTCTGGAGATTCGTAATTTTTGGAAGCTTGGCAACCCCTTTCCATGAAAGTGCTTCTCGCCAGTCAGTGCTTAGGGCTACATCAAGAGGAAACAAACCATAGAGATAGAACGTGAAACTACTTTACTGTGTCAAGTTTCAAGAAGCTAGCACAAACCGTGTTGGATTTAGAGTTCCAAATACATCTATCAATATAGGAGAAAACAGAGTGAAACCTAAAAATTCAAACTGTTACTGGAAATGAACGCTTCAACATAGAAGAACGAAATTTGGGGAACCAAGTCACCTTCGTTTACTGATCATTACCTGAAAGTATCATCCAGTTTGGGTGAAAAAATATTGGCTGAGATTTCTGGAGATTCGTAATTTTTGGAAGCTTGAAGCTTGGCAACCCCTTTCCATGAAATTGTTTCTCGCCTTCAGTGCTTAGGGCTACATCAAGAGGAAACAAAACGTAGAGATAGAATGTGAAACTACTTTACTGTGTCAAGTTTCAAGAAGTTAGCACAATCCGTGTTGGATTTAGAGTTCCAAATACATCTATCAATATAGGAGAAAACAGAGTGAAACCTAAAAATTCAAACTGTTACTGGAAATGAACGCTTCAACATAGAAGAACGAAATTTGGGGAACCAAGTCGCCTTAGTGTACTGATCATTACCTGAAAGTATCATCCAGTTTGGGTGAAAAAATATTGGCTGAGATTTCTGGAGATTCGTAATTTTTGGAAGCTTCGCAACCCCTTTCCATGAAAGTGTTTCTCGCCAGTCAGTGCTTAGGGCTACATCAAGAGGAAACAAAACATAGAGATAGAACGTGAAACTACTTCACTGTGTCAAGTTTCAAGAAGCTAGAACAAACCGTGTTGGATTTAGAGTTCCAAATACATCTATCAATATAGGAGAAAAAAGAGTGAAACCTAAAAATTCAAACTGTTACTGGAAATGAACGCTTCAAAATAGAAGAACGAAATTTGGGGAACCAAGTCACCTTCCTGTACTGATCATTACCTGAAAGTATCATCCAGTTTGGGTGAAAAAATATTTGCTGAGATTTCTGGAGATTCGTAATTTTTGGAAGCTTGGCAACCCCTTTCCATGAAAGTGCTTCTCGCCAGTCAGTGCTTAGGGCTACATCAAGAGGAAACAAAACATAGAGATAGAACGTGAAACTACTTCACTGTGTCAAGTTTCAAGAAGCTAGCACAAACCGTGTTGGATTTAGAGTTCCAAATACATCTATCAATATAGGAGAAAACAGAGTGAAACCTAAAAATTCAAACTGTTACTGGAAATGAACGCTTCAACATAGAAGAACGAAATTTGGGGAACCAAGTCGCCTTAGTGTACTGATCATTACCTGAAAGTATCTTCCAGTTTGGGTGAAAAAATATTTGCTGAGATTTCTGGAGATTCGTAATTTTTGGAAGCTTGGCAACCCCTTTCCATGAAAGTGCTTCTCGCCAATCACTGCTTAGGGCTACATTAAGAGGAAACAAACCATAGAGATAGAACGTGAAACTACTTTACTGTGTCAAGTTTCAAGAAGCTAGCACAAACCGTGTTGGATTTAGAGTTCCAAATACATCTATCAATATAGGAGAAAAAAGAGTGAAACCTAAAAATTCAAACTGTTACTGGAAATGAACGCTTCAACATAGAAGAACGAAATTTGGGGAACCAAATCGCCTTAGTGTACTGATCATTACCTGAAAGTATCATCCAGTTTGGGTGAAAAAATATTTGCTGAGATTTCTGGAGATTCGTAATTTTTGGAAGCTTGGCAACCCCTTTCCATGAAAGTGCTTCTCGCCAGTCACTGCTTAGGGCTACATCAAGAGGAAACAAAACATAGAGATAGAACGTGAAACTACTTTACTGTGTCAAGTTTCAAGAAGCTAGCACAAACCGTGTTGGATTTAGAGTTCCAAATACATCTATCAATATAGGAGAAAAAAGAGTGAAACCTAAAAATTCAAACTGTTACTGGAAATGAACGCTTCAACATAGAAGAACGAAATTTGGGGAATCAAGTCGCCTTTGTGTACTGATCATTACCTGAAAGTATCATCCAGTTTGGGTGAAAAAATATTGGCTGAGATTTCTGGAGATTCGTAATTTTTGGAAGCTTGGCAACCCCTTTCCATGAAAGTGTTTCTCGCCTTCACTGCTTAGGGCTACATCAAGAGGAAACAAAACGTAGAGATAGAACTTGAAACTACTTTACTGTGTCAAGTTTCAAGAAGCTAGCACAAACCGTGTTGGATTTAGAGTTCCAAATACATCTATCAATATAGGAGAAAACAGAGTGAAACCTAAAAATTCAAAGTGTTACTGGAAATGAACGCTTCAACATAGAAGAACGAAATTTGGGGAACCAAGTCGCTTTAGTGTACTGATCATTACCTGAAAGTATCATCCATTTTGGGTGAAAAAATATTGGCTGAGATTTCTGGAGATTCGTAATTTTTGGAAGCTTGGCAACCCCTTTCCATGAAAGAGTTTCTCGCCAGTCAGGGCTTAGGGCTACATCAAGAGGAAACAAAACATAGAGATAGAACGTGAAACTACTTTACTGTGTCAAGTTTCAAGAAGCTAGCACAAACCGTGTTGGATTTAGAGTTCCAAATACATCTATCAATATAGGAGAAAACAGAGTGAAACCTAAAAATTCAAACTGTTACTGGAAATGAACGCTTCAACATAGAAGAACGAAATTTGGGGAACCAAGTCACCTTAGTGTACTGATCATTACCTGAAAGTATCATCCAGTTTGGGTGAAAAAATATTGGCTGAGATTTCTGGAGATTCGTAATTTTTGGAAGCTTGGCAACCCCTTTCCATGAAAGTGTTTCTCGCCTTCAGTGCTTAGGGCTCCTTCAAGAGGAAACAAAACATAGAGATAGAACGTGAAACTACTTTACTGTGTCAAGTTTCAAGAAGCTAGCACAAACCGTGTTGGATTTAGAGTTCCAAATACATCTATCAATATAGGAGAAAACAGAGTGATACCTAAAAATTCAAAGTGTTACTGGAAATGAACGCTTCAACATAGAAGAACGAAATTTGGGGAACCAAGTTGCCTTCGTGTACTGATCATTACCTGAAAGTATCATCCAGTTTGGGTGAAAAAATATTGGCTGAGATTTCTGGAGATTCATAATTTTGGGAAGCTTGGCAACCCCTTTCCATGAAAGTGTTTCTCGCCTTCAGTGCTTAGGGCTACATCAAGAGGAAACAAAACATAGAGATAGAACGTGAAACTACTTTACTGTGTCAAGTTTCAAGAAGCTAGCACAAACCGTGTTGGATTTAGAGTTCCAAATACATCTATCAATATAGGAGAAAACAGAGTGAAACCTAAAAATTCAAACTGTTACTGGAAATGAACACTTCAACATAAAAGAACGAAATTTGGGGAACCAAGTCGCCTTAGTGTACTGATCATAACCTGAAAGTATCATCCAGTTTGGGTGAAAAAATATTTGCTGACATTTCTGGAGATTCGTAATTTTTGGAAGCTTGGCAACCCCTTTCCATGAAAGTGCTTCTCGCCAGTCACTGCTTAGGGCTACATTAAGAGGAAACAGACCATAGAGATAGAACGTGAAACTACTTTACTGTGTCAAGTTTCAAGAAGCTAGCACAAACCGTGTTCGATTTAGAGTTCCAAATACATCTATCAATATAGGAGAAAAAAGAGTGAAACCTAAAAATTCAAACTGTTACTGGAAATGAACGCTTCAATATAGAAGAACGAAATTTGGGGAACCAAGTCGCATTCGTGTACTGATCATTACCTGAAAGTATCATCCAGTTTGGGTGAAAAAATATTTGCTGAGATTTCTGGAGATTCGTAATTTTTGGAAGCTTGGCAACCCCTTTCCATGAAAGTGCTTCTCGCCAGTCAGTGCTTAGGGCTACATCAAGAGGAAACAAAACATAGAGATAGAACGTGAAACTACTTTACTGTGTCAAGTTTCAAGAAGCTAGCACAAACCGTGTTGGATTTAGAGTTCCAAATACATCTATCAATATAGGAGAAAACAGAGTGAAACCTAAAAATTCAAACTGTTACTGGAAATGAACGCTTCAACATAGAAGAACGAAATTTGGGGAACCAAGTCGCCTTCTTTTACTGATCATTACCTGAAAGTATCATCCAGTTTGGGTGAAAAAATATTTGCTGAGATTTCTGGAGATTCGTAATTTTTGGAAGCTTGGCAAACCCTTTCCTTGAAAGTGTTTCTCGCCAGTCAGTGCTTAGGGTACATCAAGAGGAAACAAACCATAGAGATAGAACGTGAAACTACTTTACTTTGTCAAGTTTCAAGAAGCTAGCACAAACCGTGTCGCATTTAGAGTTCCAAGTACATGTATCAATATAGTAGAAAACAGAGTGATACCTAAAAATTCAAACTGTTACTGGAAATGAACGCTTCAACAAAGAAGAACGAAATTTGGGGAACCAAGTCGCCTTAGTGTACTGATCATTACCTGAAAGTATCATCCAGTTTGGGTGAAGAAATATTGGCTGAGATTTCTGGAGATTCGTAATTTTTGGAAGCTTGGCAACCCCTTTCCATGAAAGAGTTTCTCGCCAGTCAGTGCTTAGGGCTACATCAAGAGGAAACAAAACATAGAGATAGAACGTGAAACTACTTTACTGTGTCAAGTTTCAAGAAGCTAGCACAAACCGTGTTGGATTTAGAGTTGCAAATACATCTATCAATATAGGAGAAAACAGAGTGAAACCTAAAAATTCAAACTGTTACTGGAAATGAACGCTTCAACATAGAAGAACGAAATTTGGGGAACCAAGTCGCCTTAGTGTACTGATCATTACCTGAAAGTATCATCCAGTTTGGGTGAAAAAATATTTGCTGAGATTTCTGGAGATTCGTAATTTTTGGAAGCTTGGCAAACCCTTTCCATGAAAGTGTTTCTCGCCTTCAGTGCTTAGGGCTACATCAAGAGGAAACAAAACGTAGAGATAGAATGTGAAACTACTTTACTGTGTCAAGTTTCAAGAAGTTAGCACAATCCGTGTTGGATTTAGAGTTCCAAATACATCTATCAATATAGGAGAAAACAGAGTGAAACCTAAAAATTCAAACTGTTACTGGAAATGAACGCTTCAACATAGAAGAACGAAATTTGGGGAACCAAGTCGCCTTAGTGTACTGATCATTACCTGAAAGTATCATCCAGTTTGGGTGAAAAAATATTGGCTGAGATTTCTGGAGATTCGTAATTTTTGGAAGCTTCGCAACCCCTTTCCATGAAAGTGTTTCTCGCCTTCACTGCTTAGGGCTACATCAAGAGGAAACAAAACATAGAGATAGAACGTGAAACTACTTCACTGTGTCAAGTTTCAAGAAGCTAGCACAAACCGTGTTGGATTTAGAGTTCCAAATACATCTATCAATATAGGAGAAAATAGAGTGAAACCTAAAAATTCAAACTGTTACTGGAAATGAACGCTTCAACATAGAAGAACGAAATTTGGGGAACCAAGTCGCCTTAGTGTACTGATCATTACCTGAAAGTATCATCCAGTTTGGGTGAAAAAATATTTGCTGAGATTTCAGGAGATTCGTAATTTTTGGAAGCTTGGCAACCCCTTTCATTGAAAGTGCTTCTCGCCAGTCACTGCTTAGGGCTACATCAAGAGGAAACAAACCATAGAGACAGAACGTGAAACTACTTTACTGTGTCAAGTTTCAAGAAGCTAGCACAAACCGTGTTGGATTTAGAGTTCCAAATACATCTATCAATATAGGAGAAAAAAGAGTGAAACCTAAAAATTCAAACTGTTACTGGAAATGAACGCTTCAACATAGAAGAACGAAATTTGGGGAACCAAGTCACCTTCCTGTACTGATCATTACCTGAAAGTATCATCCAGTTTGGGTGAAAAAATATTTGCTGAGATTTCTGGAGATTCGTAATTTTTGGAAGCTTGGCAACCCCTTTCCATGAACGTGCTTCTCGCCAGTCAGTGCTTAGGGCTACATCAAGAGGAAACAAAACATAGAGATAGAACGTGAAACTACTTCACTGTGTCAAGTTTCAAGAAGCTAGCACAAACCGTGTTGGATTTAGAGTTCCAAATACATCTATCAATATAGGAGAAAACAGAGTGAAACCTAAAAATTCAAACTGTTACTGGAAATGAACGCTTCAACATAGAAGAACGAAATTTGGGGAACCAAGTCGCCTTAGTGTACTGATCATTACCTGAAAGTATCATCCAGTTTGGGTGAAAAAATATTTGCTGAGATTTCTGGAGATTCGTAATTTTTGGAAGCTTGGCAACCCCTTTCCCTGAAAGTGCTTCTCGCCAGTCACTGCTTAGGGCTACATCAAGAGGAAACAAACCATAGAGATAGAACGTGAAACTACTTTACTGTGTCAAGTTTCAAGAAGCTAGCACAAACCGTGTCGCATTTAGAGTTCCAAATACATGTATCAATATAGTTGAAAACAGAGTGATACCTAAAAATTCAAAGTGTTACTGGAAATGAACGCTTCAACATAGAAGAACGAAATTGGGGGAACCAAGTCGCCTTAGTGTACTGATCATTACCTGAAAGTATCATCCAGTTTGGTTGAAAAAATATTTGCTGAGATTTCTGGAGATTCGTAATTTTTGGAAGCTTGGCAACCCCTTTCCATGAAAGTGCTTCTCGCCAGTCACTGCTTAGGGCTACATCAAGAGGAAACAAAACATAGAGATAGAACGTGAAACTACTTTACTGTGTCAAGTTTCAAGAAGCTAGCACAAACCGTGTTGGATTTAGAGTTCAAAATACATCTATCAATATAGGAGAAAACAGAGTGAAACCTCAAAATTCAAACTGTTACTGGAAATGAACGCTTCAACATAGAAGAACGAAATTTGGGGAATCAAGTCGCCTTTGTGTACTGATCATTACCTGAAAGTATCATCCAGTTTGGGTGAAAAAATATTGGCTGAGATTTCTGGAGATTCGTAATTTTTGGAAGCTTGGCAACCCCTTTCCATGAAAGTGTTTCTCGCCTTCACTGCTTAGGGCTACATCAAGAGGAAACAAAACGTAGAGATAGAACATGAAACTACTTTACTGTGTCAAGTTTCAAGAAGCTAGCACAAACCGTGTTGGATTTAGAGTTCCAAATACATCTATCAATATAGGAGAAAACAGAGTGAAACCTAAAAATTCAAAGTGTTACTGGAAATGAACGCTTCAACATAGAAGAATGAAATTTGGGGAACCAAGTCGCTTTAGTGTACTGATCATTACCTGAAAGTATCATCCAGTTTGGATGAAAAAATATTGGCTGAGATTTCTGGAGATTCGTAATTTTTGGAAGCTTGGCAACCCCTTTCCATGAAAGAGTTTCTCGCCAGTCAGGGCTTAGGGCTACATCAAGAGGAAACAAAACATAGAGATAGAACGTGAAACTACTTTACTGTGTCAAGTTTCAAGAAGCTAGCACAAACCGTGTTGGATTTAGAGTTCCAAATACATCTATCAATATAGGAGAAAACAGAGTGATACCTAAAAATTCAAAGTGTTACTGGAAATGAACGCTTCAACATAGAAGAACGAAATTTGGGGAACCAAGTCGCCTTAGTGTACTGATCATTACCTGAAAGTATCATCCAGTTTGGGTGAAAAAATATTGGCTGAGATTTCTGGAGATTCGTAATTTTTGGAAGCTTGGCAACCCCTTTCCCTGAAAGTGTTTCTCGCCTTCAGTGCTTAGGGCTACATCAAGAGGAAACAAAACATAGAGATAGAACGTGAAACTACTTTACTGTGTCAAGTTTCAAGAAGCTAGCACAAACCGTGTTGGATTTAGAGTTCCAAATACATCTATCAATATAGGAGAAAACAGAGTGATACCTAAAAATTCAAAGTGTTACTGGAAATGAACGCTTCAACATAGAAGAACAAAATTTGGGGAACCAAGTCGCCTTAGTGTGCTGATCATTACCTGAAAGTATCATCCAGTTTGGGTGAAAAAATATTGGCTGAGATTTCTGGAGATTCGTAATTTTTGGAAGCTTGGCAACCCCTTTCCATGAAAGTGTTTCTCGCCTTCAGTGCTTAGGGCTACATCAAGAGGAAACAAAACATAGAGATAGAATGTGAAACTACTTTACTGTGTCAAGTTTCAAGAAGCTAGCACAATCCGTGTCGGATTTAGAGTTCCAAATACATCTATCAATATAGGAGAAAACAGAGTGAAACCTAAAAATTCAAACTGTTACTGGAAATGAACGCTTCAACATAGAAGAATGAAATTTGGGGAACCAAGTCGCCTTCGTTTACTGATCATTACCTGAAAGTATCATCCAGTTTGGGTGAAAAAATATAGGCTGAGATTTCTGGAGATTCGTAATTTTGGAAGTGTTACTGTGTCAAGTTTCAAGAAGCTAGCACAAACCGTGTTGGATTTAGAGTTCCAAATACATCTATCAATATAGGAGAAAACAGAGTGAAACCTAAAAATTCAAACTGTTACTGGAAATGAACGCTTCAACATAGAAGAACGAAATTTGGGGAACCAAGTCGCCTTCGTGTACTGATCATTACCTGAAAGTATCATCCAGTTTGGGTGAAAAAATATTTGCTGAGATTTCTGGAGATTCGTAATTTTTGGAAGCTTGGCAACCCCTTTCCATGAAAGTGTTTCTCGCCTTCAGTGCGTAGGGCTACATCAAGAGGAAACAAAACATAGAGATAGAACGTGAAACTACTTTACTGTGTCAAGTTTCAAGAAGCTAGCACAATCCGTGTCGGATTTAGAGTTCCAAATACATCTATCAATATAGGAGAAAACAGAGTGAAACCTAAAAATTCAAACTGTTACTGGAAATGAACGCTTCAACATAGAAGAATGAAATTTGGGGAACCAAGTCGCCTTCGTTTACTGATCATTACCTGAAAGTATCATCCAGTTTGGGTGAAAAAATATTGGCTGAGATTTCTGGAGATTCGTAATTTTGGAAGTGTTACTGTGTCAAGTTTAAAGAAGCTAGCACAAACCGTGTTGGATTTAGAGTTCCAAATACATCTATCAATATAGGAGAAAACACAGTGAAACCTAAAAATTCAAACTGTTACTGGAAATGAACGCTTCAACATAGAAGAACGAAATTTGGGGAACCAAGTCGCCTTCGTGTACTGATCATTACCTGAAAGTATCATCCAGTTTGGGTGAAAAAATATTTGCTGAGATTTATGGAGATTCGTAATTTTTGGAAGCTTGGCAACCCCTTTCCATGAAAGAGTTTCTCGCCAGTCAGTGCTTAGGGCTACATCAAGAGGAAACAAAACATAGAGATAGAACGTGAAACTACTTCACTGTGTCAAGTTTCAAGAAGCTAGCACAAACCGTGTTGGATTTAGAGTTCCAAATACCTCTATCAATATAGGAGAAAACAGAGTGAAACCTAAAAATTCAAACTGTTACTGGAAATGAACGCTTCAACATAGAAGAACGAAATTTGGGGAACCAAGTCGACTTAGTGTACTGATCATTACCTGAAAGTATCATCCAGTTTGGGTGAAAAAATATTTGCTGAGATTTCTAGAGATTCGTAATTTTTGGAAGCTTGGCAACCCCTTTCCATGAAAGTGCTTCTCGCGAGTCACTGCTTAGGGCTACATCAAGAGGAAACAAAACATAGAGAAAGAACGTGAAACTACTTTACTGTGTCAAGTTTCAAGAAGCTAGCACAAACCGTGTTGGATTTAGAGTTCAAAATACATCTATCAATATAGGAGAAAACAGAGTGAAACCTAAAAATTCAAACTGTTACTGGAAATGAACGCTTCAACATAGAAGAACGAAATTTGGGGAACCAAGTCGCCTTCGTTTACTGATCATTACCTGAAAGTATCATCCAGTTTGGGTGAAAAAATACTGGCTGAGATTTCTGGAGATTCGTAATTTTTGGAAGCTTGGCAACCCCTTTCCATGAAAGAGTTTCTCGCCAGTCAGTGCTTAGGGCTACATCAAGAGGAAACAAAACATAGAGATAGAACTTGAAACTACTTCACTGTGTCAAGTTTCAAGAAGCTAGCACAAACCGTGTTGGATTTAGAGTTCCAAATACATCTATCAATATAGGAGAAAACAGAGTGAAACCTAAAAATTCAAACTGTTACTGGAAATGAACGCTTCAACATAGAAGAACGAAATTTGGGGAACCAAGTCGCCTTAGTGTACTGATCATTACCTGAAAGTATCATCCAGTTTGGGTAAAAAAAATATTTGCTGAGATTTCTGGAGATTCGTAATTTTTGGAAGCTTGGCAACCCCTTTCCATGAAAGTGCTTCTCGCCAGTCACTGCTTAGGGCTACATCAAGAGGAAACAAACCATAGAGATAGAACGTGAAACTACTTTACTGTGTCAAGTTTCAAGAAGCTAGCACAAACCGTGTCGCATTTAGAGTTCCAAATACATGTATCAATATAGTTGAAAACAGAGTGATACCTAAAAATTCAAAGTGTTACTGGAAATGAACGCTTCAACATAGAAGAACGAAATTGGGGGAACCAAGTCGCCTTAGTGTACTGATCATTACCTGAAAGTATCATCCAGTTTGGTTGAAAAAATATTTGCTGAGATTTCTGGAGATTCGTAATTTTTGGAAGCTTGGCAACCCCTTTCCATGAAAGTGCTTCTCGCCAGTCACTGCTTAGGGCTACATCAAGAGGAAACAAAACATAGAGATAGAACGTGAAACTACTTTACTGTGTCAAGTTTCAAGAAGCTAGCACAAACCGTGTTGGATTTAGAGTTCAAAATACATCTATCAATATAGGAGAAAACAGAGTGAAACCTCAAAATTCAAACTGTTACTGGAAATGAACGCTTCAACATAGAAGAACGAAATTTGGGGAATCAAGTCGCCTTTGTGTACTGATCATTACCTGAAAGTATCATCCAGTTTGGGTGAAAAAATATTGGCTGAGATTTCTGGAGATTCGTAATTTTTGGAAGCTTGGCAACCCCTTTCCATGAAAGTGTTTCTCGCCTTCACTGCTTAGGGCTACATCAAGAGGAAACAAAACGTAGAGATAGAACATGAAACTACTTTACTGTGTCAAGTTTCAAGAAGCTAGCACAAACCGTGTTGGATTTAGAGTTCCAAATACATCTATCAATATAGGAGAAAACAGAGTGAAACCTAAAAATTCAAAGTGTTACTGGAAATGAACGCTTCAACATAGAAGAATGAAATTTGGGGAACCAAGTCGCTTTAGTGTACTGATCATTACCTGAAAGTATCATCCAGTTTGGGTGAAAAAATATTGGCTGAGATTTCTGGAGATTCGTAATTTTTGGAAGCTTGGCAACCCCTTTCCATGAAAGTGTTTCTCGCCTTCAGTGCTTAGGGCTCCTTCAAGAGGAAACAAAACATAGAGATAGAACGTGAAACTACTTTACTGTGTCAAGTTTCAAGAAGCTAGCACAAACCGTGTTGGATTTAGAGTTCCAAATACATCTATCAATATAGGAGAAAACAGAGTGATACCTAAAAATTCAAAGTGTTACTGGAAATGAACGCTTCAACATAGAAGAACGAAATTTGGGGAACCAAGTCGCCTTAGTGTACTGATCATTACCTGAAAGTATCATCCAGTTTGGGTGAAAAAATATTGGCTGAGATTTCTGGAGATTCGTAATTTTTGGAAGCTTGGCAACCCCTTTCCCTGAAAGTGTTTCTCGCCTTCAGTGCTTAGGGCTACATCAAGAGGAAACAAAACATAGAGATAGAACGTGAAACTACTTTACTGTGTCAAGTTTCAAGAAGCTAGCACAAACCGTGTCGGATTTAGAGTTCCAAATACATCTATCAATATAGGAGAAAACAGAGTGATACCTAAAAATTCAAAGTGTTACTGGAAATGAACGCTTCAACATAGAAGAACAAAATTTGGGGAACCAAGTCGCCTTAGTGTGCTGATCATTACCTGAAAGTATCATCCAGTTTGGGTGAAAAAATATTGGCTGAGATTTCTGGAGATTCGTAATTTTTGGAAGCTTGGCAACCCCTTTCCATGAAAGTGTTTCTCGCCTTCAGTGCTTAGGGCTACATCAAGAGGAAACAAAACATAGAGATAGAATGTGAAACTACTTTACTGTGTCAAGTTTCAAGAAGCTAGCACAATCCGTGTCGGATTTAGAGTTCCAAATACATCTATCAATATAGGAGAAAACAGAGTGAAACCTAAAAATTCAAACTGTTACTGGAAATGAACGCTTCAACATAGAAGAATGAAATTTGGGGAACCAAGTCGCCTTCGTTTACTGATCATTACCTGAAAGTATCATCCAGTTTGGGTGAAAAAATATTGGCTGAGATTTCTGGAGATTCGTAATTTTGGAAGTGTTACTGTGTCAAGTTTCAAGAAGCTAGCACAAACCGTGTTGGATTTAGAGTTCCAAATACATCTATCAATATAGGAGAAAACAGAGTGAAACCTAAAAATTCAAACTGTTACTGGAAATGAACGCTTCAACATAGAAGAACGAAATTTGGGGAACCAAGTCGCCTTCGTGTACTGATCATTACCTGAAAGTATCATCCAGTTTGGGTGAAAAAATATTTGCTGAGATTTATGGAGATTCGTAATTTTTGGAAGCTTGGCAACCCCTTTCCATGAAAGAGTTTCTCGCCAGTCAGTGCTTAGGGCTACATCAAGAGGAAACAAAACATAGAGATAGAACGTGAAACTACTTCACTGTGTCAAGTTTCAAGAAGCTAGCACAAACCGTGTTGGATTTAGAGTTCCAAATACCTCTATCAATATAGGAGAAAACAGAGTGAAACCTAAAAATTCAAACTGTTACTGGAAATGAACGCTTCAACATAGAAGAACGAAATTTGGGGAACCAAGTCGACTTAGTGTACTGATCATTACCTGAAAGTATCATCCAGTTTGGGTGAAAAAATATTTGCTGAGATTTCTAGAGATTCGTAATTTTTGGAAGCTTGGCAACCCCTTTCCATGAAAGTGCTTCTCGCGAGTCACTGCTTAGGGCTACATCAAGAGGAAACAAAACATAGAGAAAGAACGTGAAACTACTTTACTGTGTCAAGTTTCAAGAAGCTAGCACAAACCGTGTTGGATTTAGAGTTCCAAATACATCTGTCAATATAGGAGAAAACAGAGTGAAACCTAAAAATTCAAACTGTTACTGGAAATGAACGCTTCAACATAGAAGAACGAAATTTGGGGAACCAAGTCGCCTTCGTTTACTGATCATTACCTGAAAGTATCATCCAGTTTGGGTGAAAAAATATTGGCTGAGATTTCTGGAGATTCGTAATTTTTGGAAGCTTGGCAACCCCTTTCCATGAAAGAGTTTCTCGCCAGTCAGTGCTTAGGGCTACATCAAGAGGAAACAAAACATAGAGATAGAACTTGAAACTACTTCACTGTGTCAAGTTTCAAGAAGCTAGCACAAACCGTGTTGGATTTAGAGTTCCAAATACATCTATCAATATAGGAGAAAACAGAGTGAAACCTAAAAATTCAAACTGTTACTGGAAATGAACGCTTCAACATAGAAGAACGAAATTTGGGGAACCAAGTCGCCTTAGTGTACTGATCATTACCTGAAAGTATCATCCAGTTTGGGTAAAAAAAATATTTGCTGAGATTTCTGGAGATTCGTAATTTTTGGAAGCTTGGCAACCCCTTTCCATGAAAGTGCTTCTCGCCAGTCACTGCTTAGGGATACATCAAGAGGAAACAAAACATAGAGATAGAACTTGAAACTACTTTACTGTGTCAAGTTTCAAGAAGCTAGCACAAACCGTGTTGGATTTAGAGTTCCAAATACATCTATCAATATAGGAGAAAACAGAGTGAAACCTAAAAATTCAAACTGTTACTGGAAATGAATGCTTCAACATAGAAGAACGAAATTTGGGGAACCAAGTCGCCTTAGTGTACTGATCATTACCTGAAAGTATCATCCAGTTTGGGAGAAAAAATATTGGCTGAGATTTCTGGAGATTCGTAATTTTTGGAAGCTTGGAAACCCCTTTCCATGAAAGTGTTTCTCGCCAGTCACTGCTTAGGGCTACATCAAGAGGAAACAAAACATAGAGTGAGAACGTGAAACTAGTTTACTGTGTCAAGTTGCAAGAAGCTAGCACAAACCGTGTTGGATTTAGAGTTCCAAATACAACTATCAATATAGGAGAAAACAGAGTGAAACCTAAAAATTCAAACTGTTACTGGAAATGAACACTTCAACATAGAAGAACGAAATTTGGGGAACCAAGTCGCCTTCGTGTACTGATCATTACCTGAAAGTATCATCCAGTTTGGGTGAAAAAATATTGGCTGAGATTTCTGGAGATTCGTAATTTTTGGAAGCTTGGCAACCCCTTTCCATGAAAGTGTTTCTCGCCTTCAGTGCTCAGGGCTACATCAAGAGGAAACAAAACATAGAGATAGAACGTGAAACTACTTTACTGTGTCAAGTTTCAAGAAGCTAGCACAAACCGTGTTGGATTTAGAGTTCCAAATACATCTATCAATATAGGAGAAAACAGAGTGAAACCTAAAAATTCAAACTGTTACTGGAAATGAACGCTTCAACATAGAAGAACGAAATTTGGGGAACCAAGTCGCCTTAGTGTACTGATCATTACCTGAAAGTATCATCCAGTTTGGGTGAAAAAATATTTGCTGAGATTTCTGGAGATTCGTAATTTTTGGAAGCTTGGCAACCCCTTTCCATGAAAGTTTTTTTCGCCTTCAGTACTTAGGGCTACATCAAGAGGAAACAAAACGTAGAGATAGAACATGAAACTACTTTACTGTGTCAAGTTTCAAGAAGCTAGCACAAACCGTGTTGGATTTAGAGTTCCAAATACATCTATCAATATAGGAGAAAACAGAGTGATACCTAAAAATTCAAAGTGTCACTGGAAATGAACGCTTCAACATAGAAGAACGAAATTTGGGGAACCAAGTCGCCTTAGTGTACTGATCATTACCTGAAAGTATCATCCAGTTTGGGTGAAAAAATATTGGCTGAGATTTCTGGAGATTCGTAATTTTTGGAAGCTTGGCAACCCCTTTCCATCAAAGAGTTTCTCGCCAGTCAGTGCTTAGGGCTACATCAAGAGGAAACAAAACATAGAGATAGAACTTGAAACTACTAAACTGTGTCAAGTTTCAAGAAGCTAGCACAAACCGTGTTGGATTTAGAGTTCCAAATACATCTATCAATATATGAGAAAACAGAGTGAAACCTAAAAATTCAAACTGTTACTGGAAATGAACGCTTCAACATAGAAGAACGAAATTTGGGGAACCAAGTCGCCTTCGTGTACTGATCATTACCTGAAAGTATCATCCAGTTTGGGTGAAAAAATATTTGCTGAGATTTCTGGAGATTCGTAATTTTTGGAAGCTTGGCAACCCCTTTCCATGAAACTGTTTCTCGCCTTCAGTGCGTAGGGCTACATCAAGAGGAAACAAAACATAGAGATAGAACGTGAAACTACTTTACTGTGTCAAGTTTCAAGAACCTAGCACAATCCGTGTCGGATTTAGAGTTCCAAATACATCTATCAATATAGGAGAAAACAGAGTGAAACCTAAAAATTCAAACTGTTACTGGAAATGAACGCTTCAACATAGAAGAATGAAATTTGGGGAACCAAGTCGCCTTCGTTTACTGTTCATTACCTGAAAGTATCATCCAGTTTGGGTGAAAATATATTGGCTGAGATTTCTGGAGATTCGTAATTTTGGAAGTGTTACTGTGTCAAGTTTAAAGAAGCTAGCACAAACCGTGTTGGATTTAGAGTTCCAAATACATCTATCAATATAGGAGAAAACACAGTGAAACCTAAAAATTCAAACTGTTACTGGAAATGAACGCTTCAACATAGAAGAACGAAATTTGGGGAACCAAGTCTCTTCGTGTACTGATCATTACCTGAAAGTATCATCCAGTTTGGGTGAAAAAATATTTGCTGAGATTTATGGAGATTCGTAATTTTTGGAAGCTTGGCAACCCCTTTCCATGAAAGAGTTTCTCGCCAGTCAGTGCTTAGGGCTACATCAAGAGGAAACAAAACATAGAGATAGAACGTGAAACTACTTCACTGTGTCAAGTTTCAAGAAGCTAGCACAAACCGTGTTGGATTTAGAGTTCCAAATACCTCTATCAATATAGGAGAAAACAGAGTGAAACCTAAAAATTCAAACTGTTACTGGAAATGAACGCTTCAACATAGAAGAACGAAATTTGGGGAACCAAGTCGACTTAGTGTACTGATCATTACCTGAAAGTATCATCCAGTTTGGGTGAAAAAATATTTGCTGAGATTTCTAGAGATTCGTAATTTTTGGAAGCTTGGCATCCCCTTTCCATGAAAGTGCTTCTCGCGAGTCACTGCTTAGGGCTACATCAAGAGGAAACAAAACATAGAGAAAGAACGTGAAACTACTTTACTGTGTCAAGTTTCAAGAAGCTAGCACAAACCGTGTTGGATTTAGAGTTCCAAATACATCTATCAATATAGGAGAAAACAGAGTGAAACCTAAAAATTCAAACTGTTACTGGAAATGAACGCTTCAACATAGAAGAACGAAATTTGGGGAACCAAGTCGCCTTCGTTTACTGATCATTACCTGAAAGTATCATCCAGTTTGGGTGAAAAAATACTGGCTGAGATTTCTGGAGATTCGTAATTTTTGGAAGCTTGGCAACCCCTTTCCATGAAAGAGTTTCTCGCCAGTCAGTGCTTAGGGCTACATCAAGAGGAAACAAAACATAGAGATAGAACTTGAAACTACTTCACTGTGTCAAGTTTCAAGAAGCTAGCACAAACCGTGTTGGATTTAGAGTTCCAAATACATCTATCAATATAGGAGAAAACAGAGTGAAACCTAAAAATTCAAACTGTTACTGGAAATGAACGCTTCAACATAGAAGAACGAAATTTGGGGAACCAAGTCGCCTTAGTGTACTGATCATTACCTGAAAGTATCATCCAGTTTGGGTAAAAAAAATATTTGCTGAGATTTCTGGAGATTCGTAATTTTTGGAAGCTTGGCAACCCCTTTCCATGAAAGTGATTCTCGCCAGTCACTGCTTAGGGCTACATCAAGATGAAACAAAACATAGAGATAGAACTTGAAACTACTTTACTGTGTCAAGTTTCAAGAAGCTAGCACAAACCGTGTTGGATTTAGAGTTCCAAATACATCTATCAATATAGGAGAAAACAGAGTGAAACCTAAAAATTCAAACTGTTACTGGAAATGAATGCTTCAACATAGAAGAACGAAATTTGGGGAACCAAGTCGCCTTCGTTTACTGATCATTACCTGAAAGTATCATCCAGTTTGGGTGAAAAAATATTGGCTGAGATTTCTGGAGATTCGTAATTTTTGGAAGCTTGACAACCCCTTTCCATGAAAGTGTTTCTCTCCTTCAGTGCTTAGGGCTACATCAAGAGGAAACAAAACATAGAGATAGAACGTGAAACTACTTTACTGTGTCAAGTTTCAAGAAGCTAGCACATACCGTGTTGGATTTAGAGTTCCAAATACATCTATCAATATAGGAGGAAACAGAGTGATACCTAAAAATTCAAACTGTTAATGGAAATGAACGCTTCAACATAGAAGAACGAAATTTGGGGAACCAAGTCGCCTTAGTGTACTGATCATTACCTGAAAGTATCATCCAGTTTGGGAGAAAAAATATTGGCTGAGATTTCTGGAGATTCGTAATTTTTGGAAGCTTGGAAACCCCTTTCCATGAAAGTGTTTCTCGCCAGTCACTGCTTAGGGCTACATCAAGAGGAAACAAAACATAGAGTTAGAACGTGAAACTAGTTTACTGTGTCAAGTTGCAAGAAGCTAGCACAAACCGTGTTGGATTTAGAGTTCCAAATACAACTATCAATATAGGAGAAAACAGAGTGAAACCTAAAAATTCAAACTGTTACTGGAAATGAACACTTCAACATAGAAGAACGAAATTTGGGGAACCAAGTCGCCTTCGTGTACTGATCATTACCTGAAAGTATCATCCAGTTTGGGTGAAAAAATATTGGCTGAGATTTCTGGAGATTCGTAATTTTTGGAAGCTTGGTAACCCCTTTCCATGAAAGTGTTTCTCGCCTTCAGTGCTCAGGGCTACATCAAGAGGAAACAAAACATAGAGATAGAACGTGAAACTACTTTACTGTGTCAAGTTTCAAGAAGCTAGCACAAACCGTGTTGGATTTAGAGTTCCAAATACATCTATCAATATAGGAGAAAACAGAGTGAAACCTAAAAATTCAAACTGTTACTGGAAATGAACGCTTCAACATAGAAGAACGAAATTTGGGGAACCAAGTCGCCTTAGTGTACTGATCATTACCTGAAAGTATCATCCAGTTTGGGTGAAAAAATATTTGCTGAGATTTCTGGAGATTCGTAATTTTTGGAAGCTTGGCAAACCCTTTCCATGAAAGTGCTTCTCGCCAGTCACTGCTTAGGGCTACATCAAGAGGAAACAAACCATAGAGATAGAACGTGAAACTACTTTACTGTGTCAAGTTTCAAGAAGCTAGCACAAACCGTGTTGGATTTAGAGTTCCAAATACATCTATCAATATAGGAGAAAACAGATTGAAACCTAAAAATTCAAACTGTTACTGGAAATGAACGCTTCAACATAGAAGAACGAAATTTGGGGAACCAAGTCACCTTCGTTTACTGATCATTACCTGAAAGTATCATCCAGTTTGGGTGAAAAAAATATTGGCTGAGATTTCTGGAGATTCGTAATTTTTGGAAGCTTGGCAACCCCTTTCCATGAAAGTTTTTTTCGCCTTCAGTACTTAGGGCTACATCAAGAGGAAACAAAACGTAGAGATAGAACATGAAACTACTTTACTGTGTCAAGTTTCAAGAAGCTAGCACAAACCGTGTTGGATTTAGAGTTCCAAATACATCTATCAATATAGGAGAAAACAGATTGAAACCTAAAAATTCAAACTGTTACTGGAAATGAACGCTTCAACATAGAAGAACGAAATTTGGGGAACCAAGTCACCTTCGTTTACTGATCATTACCTGAAAGTATCATCCAGTTTGGGTGAAAAAAATATTGGCTGAGATTTCTGGAGATTCGTAATTTTTGGAAGCTTGGCAACCCCTTTCCATGAAAGTTTTTTTCGCCTTCAGTACTTAGGGCTACATCAAGAGGAAACAAAACGTAGAGATAGAACATGAAACTACTTTACTGTGTCAAGTTTCAAGAAGCTAGCACAAACCGTGTTGGATTTAGAGTTCCAAATACATCTATCAATATAGGAGAAAACAGAGTGATACCTAAAAATTCAAAGTGTTACTGGAAATGAACGCTTCAACATAGAAGAACGAAATTTGGGGAACCAAGTCGCCTTAGTGTACTGATCATTACCTGAAAGTATCATCCAGTTTGGGTGAAAAAATATTTGCTTTCTGGAGATTAGTAATTTTTGGAAGCTAGGCAAACACTTTCCATGAAAGTGTTTCTCGCCAGTCAGTTTTTAGGGCTACATCAAGAGGAAACAAAACATAGAGATAGAACTTGAATCTACTTTACTGTGTCAAGTTTCAAGAAGCTAGCACAAACCGTGTTGGATTTAGAGTTCCAAATACATCTATCAATATAGGAGAAAACAGAGTGAAACCTCAAAATTCAAACTGTTACTGGAAATGAACGCTTCAACATAGAAGAACGAAATTTGGGGAACCAAGTCGCCTTAGTGTACTGATCATTACCTGAAAGTATCATCCAGTTTGGGTGAAAAAATATTTGCTGAGATTTCTGGAGATTCGTAATTTTTGGAAGCTTGGCAACCCCTTTCCATGAAAGTGTTTCTCGCCAGTCACTGCTTAGGGCTACGTCAAGAGGAAACAAAACATAGAGATAGAACGTTAAACTACTTTACTGTGTCAAGTTTCAAGAAGCTAGCACAAACCGTGTTGGATTTAGAGTTCCAAATACATCTATCAATATAGGAGAAAACAGAGTGAAACCTAAAAATTCAAACTGTTACTGGAAATGAACGCTTCAACATAGAAGAACGAAATTTGGGGAACCAATTCGCCTTCGTTTACTGATCATTACCTGTAAGTATCATCCAGTTTGGGTGAAGAAATATTGGCTGAGATTTCTGGAGATTCGTAATTTTTGGAAGCTTGGCAAACCCTTTCCATGAAAGTGTTTCTCGCCTTCAGTGCTTAGGGCTACATCAAGAGGAAACAAAACGTAGAGATAGAAAATGAAACTACTTTACTGTGTCAAGTTTCAAGAAGCTAGCACAAACCGTGTTGGATTTAGAGTTCCAAATACATCTATCAATATAGGAGAAAACAGAGTGATACCTAAAAATTCAAAGTGTTACTGGAAATGAACGCTTCAACATAGAAGAACGAAATTTGGGGAACCAAGTCGCCTTCGTGTACGGATCATTACCTGAAAGTATCATCCAGTTTGGGTGAAAAAATATTTGCTGAGATTTCTGGAGATTCGTAATTTTTGGAAGCTTGGCAACCCCTTTCCATTAAAGTGTTTCTCGCCAGTCAGTGCTTAGGGCTACATCAAGAGGAAAAAAACCATAATGATAGAACGTGAAACTACTTTACTGTGTCAAGTTTCAAGAAGCTAGCACAAACCGTGTTGGATTTAGAGTTCCAAATACATCTATCAATATAGGAGAAAAAAGAGTGAAACCTCAAAATTCAAACTGTTACTGGAAATGAACGCTTCAACATAGAAGAACGAAATTTGGGGAACCAAGTCACCTTAGTGTACTGATCATTACCTGAAAGTATCATCCAGTTTGGGTGAAAAAATATTTGCTGAGATTTCTGGAGATTAAAATTTTTGGAAGCTTGGAAACCCCTTTCCATGAAAGTGTTTCTCGCCAGTCACTGCTTAGGGCTACATCAAGAGGAAACAAAACATAGAGGTAGAACGTGAAACTACTTTACTGTGTCAAGTTTCAAGAAGCTAGCACAAACCGTGTTGGATTTAGAGTTCCAAATACATCTATCAATATAGGAGAAAACAGAGTGATACCTAAAAATTCAAAGTGTTACTGGAAATGAACGCTTCAACATAGAAGAACGAAATTTGGGGAACCAAGTCGCTTAGTGTACTGATCATTACCTGAAAGTATCATCCAGTTTGAGTGAAAAAATATTTGCTGAGATTTCTGGAGATTCGTAATTTTTGGAAGCTTGGCAACCCCTTTCCATGAAAGTGTTTCTCGCCAGTCACTGATTAGGGCTACATCAAGAGGAAACAAAACATAGAGAGAGAACGTGAAACTACTTTACTGTGTCAAGTTTCAAGAAGCTAGCACAAACCGTGTTGGATTTAGAGTTCCAAATACATCTATCAATATAGGAGAAAACAGAGTGAAACCTAAAAATTCAACCTGTTACTGGAAATGAACGCTTCAACATAGAAGAACGAAATTTGGGGAACCAAGTCGCCTTCGTGTACTGATCATTACCTGAAAGTATCATCCAATTTGGGTGAAAAAATATTGGCTGAGATTTCTGGAGATTCGTAATTTTTGGAAGCTTGGCAACCTCTTTCCATGAAAGTGTTTCTCGCCTTCAGTGCTTAGGGCTACATCAAGAGGAAACAAAACATAGAGAGAGAACGTGAAACTACTTTACTGTGTCAAGTTTCAAGAAGCTAGCACAAACCGTGTTGGATTTAGAGTTCCAAATACATCTATCAATATAGGAGAAAACAGAGTGAAACCTAAAAATTCAAACTGTTACTGGAAATGAACGCTTCAACATAGAAGAATGAAATTTGGGGAACCAAGTCGCCTTCGTTTACTGATCATTACCTGAAAGTATCATCCAGTTTGGGTTAAAAAATATTTGCTGAGATTTCTGGAGATTCGTAATTTTTGGAAGCTTGGCAACCCCTTTCCATGAAAGTGTTTCTCGCCAGTCAGTGCTTAGGGCTACATCAAGAGGAAACAAACCATAGAGATAGAACGTGAAACTACTTTACTGTGTCAAGTTTCAAGAAGCTAGCACAAACCGTGTTGGATTTAGAGTTCCAAATACATCTATCAATATAGGAGAAAACAGAGTGAAACCTAAAAATTCAAACTGTTACTGGAAATGAACTCTTCAACATATAAGAATGAAATTTGGGGAACCAAGTCGCCTTACTGTACTGATCATTACCTGAAAGTATCATCCAGTTTGGGTGAAAAAATATTGGCTGAGATTTCTGGAGATTCGTAATTTTTGGAAGCTTGGCAACCCCTTTCCATGAAAGTTTTTTTCGCCTTCAGTACTTAGGGCTACATCAAGAGGAAACAAAACGTAGAGATAGAACATGAAACTACTTTACTGTGTCAAGGTTCAAGAAGCTAGCACAAACCGTGTTGGATTTAGAGTTCCAAATACATCTATCAATATAGGAGAAAACAGAGTGATACCTAAAAATTCAAAGTGTTACTGGAAATGAACGCTTCAACATAGAAGAACGAAATTTGGGGAACCAAGTCGCCTTAGTGTACTGATCATTACCTGAAAGTATCATCCAGTTTGGGTGAAAAAATATTGGCTGAGATTTCTGGAGATTCGTAATTTTTGGAAGCTTGGCAACCCCTTTCCATGAAAGTGCTTCTCGCCAGTCACTGCTTAGGGCTACATCAAGAGGAAACAAACCATAGAGATAGAACGTGAAACTACTTTACTGTGTCAAGTTTCAAGAAGCTAGCACAAACCGTGTTGGATTTAGAGTTCCAAATACATCTATCAATATAGGAGAAAACAGAGTGAAACCTAAAAATTCAAACTGTTACTGGAAATGAACGCTTCAACATAGAAGAACGAAATTTGGGGAACCAAGTCACCTTCCTGTACTGATCATTACCTGAAAGTATCATCCAGTTTGGGTGAAAAAATATTGGCTGAGATTTCTGGAGATTCGTAATTTTTGGAAGCTTCGCAACCCCTTTCCATGAAAGTGTTTCTCGCCTTCAGTGCTTAGGGCTACATCAAGAGGAAACAAAACGTAGAGATAGAATGTGAAACTACTTTACTGTGTCAAGTTTCAAGAAGCTAGCACAATCCGTGTTGGATTTAGAGTTCCAAATACATCTATCAATATAGGAGAAAACAGAGTGAAACCTAAAAATTCAAACTGTTACTGGAAATGAACGCTTCAACATAGAAGAACGAAATTTGGGGAACCAAGTCGCCTTCGTGTACTGATCATTACCTGAAAGTATCATCCAGTTTGGGTGAAAAAATATTGGCTGAGATTTCTGGAGATTCGTAATTTTTGGAAGCTTCGCAACCCCTTTCCATGAAAGTGTTTCTCGCCAGTCAGTGCTTAGGGCTACATCAAGAGGAAACAAACCATAGAGATAGAACGTGAAACTACTTTACTGTGTCAAGTTTCAAGAAGCTAGCACAAACCGTGTTGGATTTAGAGTTCCAAATACATCTATCAATATAGGAGAAAACAGAGTGAAACCTAAAAATTCAAACTGTTACTGGAAATGAACGCTTCAACATAGAAGAACGAAATTTGGGGAACCAAGTCGCCTTCGTGTACTGATCATTACCTGAAAGTATCATCCAGTTTGGGTGAAAAAATATTTGCTGAGATTTCTGGAGATTCGTAATTTTTGGAAGCTTGGCAACCCCTTTCCTTGAAAGTGTTTCTCGCCAGTCAGTGCTTAGGGTACATCAAGAGGAAACAAACCATAGAGATAAAACGTGAAACTACTTTACTGTGTCAAGTTTCAAGAAGCTAGCACAAACCGTGTCGCATTTAGAGTTCCAAGTACATGTATCAATATAGTAGAAAACAGAGTGATACCTAAAAATTCAAACTGTTACTGGAAATGAACGCTTCAACAAAGAAGAACGAAATTTGGGGAACCAAGTCGCCTTAGTGTACTGATCATTACCTGAAAGTATCATCCAGTTTGGGTGAAAAAATATTGGCTGAGATTTCTGGAGATTCGTAATTTTTGGAAGCTTGGCAACCCCTTTCCATGAAAGAGTTTCTCGCCAGTCAGTGCTTAGGGCTACATCAAGAGGAAACAAAACATAGAGATAGAACGTGAAACTACTTCACTGTGTCAAGTTTCAAGAAGCTAGCACAAAACGTGTTGGATTTAGAGTTCCAAATACATCTATCAATATAGCAGAAAACAGAGTGAAACCTAAAAATTCAAACTGTTACTGGCAATGAACGCTTCAATATAGAAGAACGAAATTTGGGGAACCAAGTCGCCTTAGTGTACTGATCTTTACCTGAACGTATCATCTAGTTTGGGTGAAAAAATATTGGCTGAGATTTCTGGAGATTCGTAATTTTTGGAAGCTTGGCAACCCCTTTCCATGAAAGTGCTTCTCGCCAGTCACTGCTTAGGGCTACATCAAGAGGAAACAAAACATAGAGATAGAACGTGAAACTACTTTACTGTGTCAAGTTTCAAGAAGCTAGCACAAACCGTGTTGGATTTAGAGTTGCAAATACATCTATCAATATAGGAGAAAACAGAGTGAAACCTAAAAATTCAAACTGTTACTGGAAATGAACGCTTCAACATAGAAGAACGAAATTTGGGGAACCAAGTCGCCTTAGTGTACTGATCATTACCTGAAAGTATCATCCAGTTTGGGTGAAAAAATATTTGCTGAGATTTCTGGAGATTCGTAATTTTTGGAAGCTTGGCAACCCCTTTCCATGAAAGTGCTTCTTGCCAGTCACTGCTTAGGGCTACATTAAGAGGAAACAAACCATAGAGACAGAACGTGAAACTATTTTACTGTGTCAAGTTTCAAGAAGCTAGCACAAACCGTGTTGGATTTAGAGTTCCAAATACATCTATCAATATAGGAGAAAAAAGAGTGAAACCTAAAAATTCAAACTGTTACTGGAAATGAACGCTTCAACATAGAAGAACGAAATTTGGGGAACCAAGTCGCCTTCGTGTACTGATCATTACCTGAAAGTATCATCCAGTTTGGGTTAAAAAATATTGGCTGAGATTTCTGGAGATTCGTAATTTTTGGAAGCTTGGCAACCCCTTTCCATGAAAGTGCTTCTCGCCAGTCACTGCTTAGGGCTACATCAAGAGGAAACAAAACATAGAGATAGAACGTGAAACTACTTTACTGTGTCAAGTTTCAAGAAGCTAGCACAAACCGTGTTGGATTTAGAGTTCCAAATACATCTATCAATATAGGAGAAAACAGAGTGAAACCTAAAAATTCAAACTGTTAATGGAAATGAACGCTTCAACATAGAAGAACGAAATTTGGGGAACCAAGTCACCTTCGTTTACTGATCATTACCTGAAAGTATCATCCAGTTTGGGTGAAAAAATATTGGCTGAGATTTCTGGAGATTCGTAATTTTTGGAAGCTTGGCAACCCCTTTCCATGAAAGTGTTTCTCGCCTTCAGTGCTTAGGGCTACATCAAGAGGAAATAAAACGTAGAGATAGAATGTGAAACTACTTTACTGTGTCAAGTTTCAAGAAGTTAGCACAATCCGTGTTGGATTTAGAGTTCCAAATACATCTATCAATATAGGAGAAAACAGAGTGAAACCTAAAAATTCAAACTGTTACTGGAAATGAACGCTTCAACATAGAAGAACAAAATTTGGGGAACCAAGTCGCCTTAGTGTACTGATCATTACCTGAAAGTATCATCCAGTTTGGGTGAAAAAATATTGGCTGAGATTTCTGGAGATTCGTAATTTTTGGAAGCTTCGCAACCCCTTTCCATTGAAGTGTTTCTCGCCAGTCAGTGCTTAGGGCTACATCAAGAGGAAACAAAACATAGAGATAGAACGTGAAACTACTTCACTGTGTCAAGTTTCAAGAAGCTAGCACAAACCGTGTTGGATTTAGAGTTCCAAATACATCTATCAATATAGGAGAAAATAGAGTGAAACCTAAAAATTCAAACTGTTACTGGAAATGAACGCTTCAACATAGAAGAACGAAATTTGGGGAACCAAGTCGCCTTAGTGTACTGATCATTACCTGAAAGTATCATCCAGTTTGGGTGAAAAAATATTTGCTGAGATTTCTGGAGATTCGTAATTTTTGGAAGCTTGGCAACCCCTTTCATTGAAAGTGCTTCTCGCCAGTCACTGCTTAGGGCTACATCAAGAGGAAACAAACCATAGAGACAGAACGTGAAACTACTTTACTGTGTCAAGTTTCAAGAAGCTAGCACAAACCGTGTTGGATTTAGAGTTCCAAATACATCTATCAATATAGGAGAAAAAAGAGTGAAACCTCAAAATTCAAACTGTTACTGGAAATGAACGCTTCAACATAGAAGAACGAAATTTGGGGAACCAAGTCACCTTCCTGTACTGATCATTACCTGAAAGTATCATCCAGTTTGGGTGAAAAAATATTTGCTGAGATTTCTGGAGATTCATAATTTTTGGAAGCTTGGCAAGCCCTTTCCATGAAAGTGCTTCTCGCCAGTCAGTGCTTAGGGCTACATCAAGAGGAAACAAAACATAGAGATAGAACGTGAAACTACTTCACTGTGTCAAGTTTCAAGAAGCTAGCACAAACCGTGTTGGATTTAGAGTTCCAAATACATCTATCAATATAGGAGAAAACAGAGTGAAACCTAAAAATTCAAACTGTTACTGGAAATGAACGCTTCAACATAGAAGAACGAAATTTGGGGAACCAAGTCGCCTTAGTGTACTGATCATTACCTGAAAGTATCATCCAGTTTGGGTGAAAAAATATTTGCTGAGATTTCTGGAGATTCGTAATTTTTGGAAGCTTGGCAACCCCTTTCCATGAAAGTGCTTCTCGCCAGTCACTGCTTAGGGCTACATTAAGAGGAAACAAACCATAGAGATAGAACGTGAAACTACTTTACTGTGTCAAGTTTCAAGAAGCTAGCACAAACCGTGTTGGATTTAGAGTTCCAAATACATCTATCAATATAGGAGAAAAAAGAGTGAAACCTAAAAATTCAAACTGTTACTGGAAATGAACGCTTCAACATAGAAGAACGAAATTTGGGGAACCAAGTCACCTTCCTGTACTGATCATTACCTGAAAGTATCATCCAGTTTGGGTGAAAAAATATTTGCTGAGATTTCTGGAGATTCATAATTTTTGGAAGCTTGGCAAGCCCTTTCCATGAAAGTGCTTCTCGCCAGTCAGTGCTTAGGGCTACATCAAGAGGAAACAAAACATAGAGATAGAACGTGAAACTACTTCACTGTGTCAAGTTTCAAGAAGCTAGCACAAACCGTGTTGGATTTAGAGTTCCAAATACATCTATCAATATAGGAGAAAACAGAGTGAAACCTAAAAATTCAAACTGTTACTGGAAATGAACGCTTCAACATAGAAGAACGAAATTTGGGGAACCAAGTCGCCTTAGTGTACTGATCATTACCTGAAAGTATCATCCAGTTTGGTTGAAAAAATATTTGCTGAGATTTCTGGAGATTCGTAATTTTTGGAAGCTTGGCAACCCCTTTCCATGAAAGTGCTTCTCGCCAGTCACTGCTTAGGGCTACATTAAGAGGAAACAAACCATAGAGATAGAACGTGAAACTACTTTACTGTGTCAAGTTTCAAGAAGCTAGCACAAACCGTGTTGGATTTAGAGTTCCAAATACATCTATCAATATAGGAGAAAACAGAGTGAAACCTAAAAATTCAAACTGTTACTGGAAATGAACGCTTCAACATAGAAGAACGAAATTTGGGGAACCAAGTCGCCTTAGTGTACTGATCATTACCTGAAAGTATCATCCAGTTTGGGTGAAAAAATATTTGCTGAGATTTCTGGAGATTCGTAATTTTTGGAAGCTTGGCAACCCCTTTCCATGAAAGTGCTTCTCGCCAGTCACTGCTTAGGGCTACATCAAGAGGAAACAAACCATAGAGATAGAACATGAAACTACTTTACTGTGTCAAGTTTCAAGAAGCTAGCACAAACCGTGTCGCATTTAGAGTTCCAAGTACATGTATCAATATAGTTGAAAACAGAGTGATACCTAAAAATTCAAAGTGTTACTAGAAATGAACGCTTCAACATAGAAGAACGAAATTTGGGGAACCAAGTCGCCTTCGTGTACTGATCATTACCTGAAAGTATCATCCAGTTTGGTTGAAAAAATATTTGCTGAGATTTCTGGAGATTCGTAATTTTTGGAAGCTTGGCAAGCCCTTTCCATGAAAGTGCTTCTCGCCAGTCACTGCTTAGGGCTACATCAAGAGGAAACAAAACATAGAGATAGAACATGAAACTACTTTACTGTGTCAAGTTTCAAGAAGCTAGCACAAACCGTGTTGGATTTAGAGTTCCAAATACATCTATCAATATAGGAGAAAACAGAGTGAAACCTAAAAATTCAAACTGTTACTGGAAATGAACGCTTCAACATAGAAGAACCAAATTGGGGGAACCAAGTCGCCTTAGTGTACTGATCATTACCTGAAAGTATCATCCAGTTTGGTTGAAAAAATATTTGCTGAGATTTCTGGAGATTCGTAATTTTTGGAAGCTTGGCAACCCCTTTCCATGAAAGTGCTTCTCGCCAGTCACTGCTTAGGGCTACATCAAGAGGAAACAAAACATAGAGATAGAACGTGAAACTACTTTACTGTGTCAAGTTTCAAGAAGCTAGCACAAACCGTGTTGGATTTAGAGTTCCAAATACATCTATCAATATAGGAGAAAACAGAGTGAAACCTAAAAATTCAAAGTGTTACTGCAAATGAATGCTTCAACATAGAAGAACGAAATTTGGGGAACCCAGTCGCTTTAGTGTACTGATCATTACCTAGATAGAACGTGAAACTACTTTACTGTGTCAAGTTTCAAGAAGCTAGCACAAACCGTGTTGGATTTAGAGTTCCAAATACATCTATCAATATAGGAGAAAACAGAGTGAAACCTAAAAATTCAAACTGTTACTGGAAATGAACGCTTCAACATAGAAGAACGAAATTTGGGGAATCAAGTCGCCTTTGTGTACTGATCATTACCTGAAAGTATCATCCAGTTTGGGTGAAAAAATATTGGCTGAGATTTCTGGAGATTCGTAATTTTTGGAAGCTTGGCAACCCCTTTCCATGAAAGAGTTTCTCGCCAGTCAGGGCTTAGGGCTACATCAAGAGGAAACAAAACATAGAGATAGAACGTGAAACTAATTTACTGTGTCAAGTTTCAAGAAGCTAGCACAAACCGTGTTGGATTTAGAGTTCCAAATACATCTATCAATATAGGAGAAAACAGAGTGAAACCTAAAAATTCAAACTGTTACTGGAAATGAACGCTTCAACATAGAAGAACGAAATTTGGGGAACCAAGTCGCCTTAGTGTACTGATCATTACCTGAAAGTATCATCCAGTTTGGGTGAAAAAATATTGGCTGAGATTTCTGGAGATTCGTAATTTTTGGAAGCTTGGCAACCCCTTTCCATGAAAGTGTTTCTCGCCAGTCAGTGATTAGGGCTACATCAAGAGGAAAGAGACCATAGAGATAGAACGTGAAACTACTTTACTGTGTCAAGTTTCAAGAAGCTAGCACAATCCGTGTTGGATTTAGAGTTCCAAATACATCTATCAATATAGGAGAAAACAGAGTGAAACCCAAAAATTCAAACTGTTACTGGAAATGAACGCTTCAACATAGAAGAACGAAATTTGGGGAACCGAGTCGCCTTAGTGTACTGATCATTACCTGAAAGTATCATCCAGTTTGGGTGAAAAAATATTTGCTGAGATTTCTGGAGATTCGTAATTTTTGGAAGCTTGGCAACCCCTTTCCATGAAAGTGCTTCTCGCCAGTCACTGCTTAGGGCTACATCAAGAGGAAACAAACCATAGAGATAGAACGTGAAACTACTTTACTGTGTCAAGTTTCAAGAAGCTAGCACAAACCGTGTTGGATTTAGAGTTCCAAATACATCTATCAATATAGGAGAAAATAGAGTGAAACCTAAAAATTCAAACTGTTACTGGAAATGAACGCTTCAACATAGAAGAACGAAATTTGGGGAACCAAGTCGCCTTAGTGTACTGATCATTACCTGAAAGTATCATCCAGTTTGGGTGAAAAAATATTTGCTGAGATTTCTGGAGATTCGTAATTTTTGGAAGCTTGGCAACCCCTTTCATTGAAAGTGCTTCTCGCCAGTCACTGCTTAGGGCTACATCAAGAGGAAACAAACCATAGAGACAGAACGTGAAACTACTTTACTGTGTCAAGTTTCAAGAAGCTAGCACAAACCGTGTTGGATTTAGAGTTCCAAATACATCTATCAATATAGGAGAAAAAAGAGTGAAACCTAAAAATTCAAACTGTTACTGGAAATGAACGCTTCAACATAGAAGAACGAAATTTGGGGAACCAAGTCACCTTCCTGTACTGATCATTACCTGAAAGTATCATCCAGTTTGGGTGAAAAAAATATTTGCTGAGATTTCTGGAGATTCATAATTTTTGGAAGCTTGGCAAGCCCTTTCCATGAAAGTGCTTCTCGCCAGTCAGTGCTTAGGGCTACATCAAGAGGAAACAAAACATAGAGATAGAACGTGAAACTACTTCACTGTGTCAAGTTTCAAGAAGCTAGCACAAACCGTGTTGGATTTAGAGTTCCAAATATATCTATCAATATAGGAGAAAACAGAGTGAAACCTAAAAATTCAAACTGTTACTGGAAATGAACGCTTCAACATAGAAGAACGAAATTTGGGGAACCAAGTCGCCTTAGTGTACTGATCATTACCTGAAAGTATCATCCAGTTTGGGTGAAAAAATATTTGCTGAGATTTCTGGAGATTCGTAATTTTTGGAAGCTTGGCAACCCCTTTCCCTGAAAGTGCTTCTCGCCAGTCACTGCTTAGGGCTACATTAAGAGGAAACAAACCATAGAGATAGAACGTGAAACTACTTTACTGTGTCAAGTTTCAAGAAGCTAGCACAAACCGTGTTGGATTTAGAGTTCCAAATACATCTATCAATATAGGAGAAAAAAGAGTGAAACCTAAAAATTCAAACTGTTACTGGAAATGAACGCTTCAACATAGAAGAACGAAATTTGGGGAACCAAGTCGCCTTAGTGTACTGATCATTACCTGAAAGTATCATCCAGTTTGGGTGAAAAAATATTTGCTGAGATTTCTGGAGATTCGTAATTTTTGGAAGCTTGGCAACCCCTTTCCATGAAAGTGCTTCTCGCCAGTCACTGCTTAGGGCTACATCAAGAGGAAACAAACCATAGAGATAGAACGTGAAACTACTTTACTGTGTCAAGTTTCAAGAAGCTAGCACAAACCGTGTCGCATTTAGAGTTCCAAGTACATGTATCAATATAGTTGAAAACAGAGTGAAACCTAAAAATTCAAACTGTTACTAGAAATGAACGCTTCAACATAGAAGAAAGAAATTTGGGGAACCAAGTCGCCTTCGTGTACTGATCATTACCTGAAAGTATCATCCAGTTTGGTTGAAAAAATATTTGCTTAGATTTCTGGAGATTCGTAATTTTTGGAAGCTTGGCAACCCCTTTCCATGAAAGTGCTTCTCGCCAGTCACTGCTTAGGGCTACATCAAGAGGAAACAAAACATAGAGATAGAACGTGAAACTACTTTACTGTGTCAAGTTTCAAGAAGCTAGCACAAACCGTGTTGGATTTAGAGTTCCAAATACATCTATCAATATAGGAGAAAACAGAGTGAAACCTAAAAATTCAAACTGTTACTGGAAATGAACGCTTCAACATAGAAGAACGAAATTGGGGGAACCAAGTCGCCTTAGTGTACTGATCATTACCTGAAAGTATCATCCAGTTTGGTTGAAAAAATATTTGCTGAGATTTCTGGAGATTCGTAATTTCTGGAAGCTTGGCAACCCCTTTCCATGAAAGTGTTTCTCGCCTTCACTGCTTAGGGCTACATCAAGAGGAAACAAAACGTAGAGATAGAACATGAAACTACTTTACTGTGTCAAGTTTCAAGAAGCTAGCACAAACCGTGTTGGATTTAGAGTTCCAAATACATCTATCAATATAGGAGAAAACAGAGTGAAACCTAAAAATTCAAAGTGTTACTGCAAATGAATGCTTCAACATAGAAGAACGAAATTTGGGGAACCCAGTCGCTTTAGTGTACTGATCATTACCTAGATAGAACGTGAAACTACTTTACTGTGTCAAGTTTCAAGAAGCTAGCACAAACCGTGTTGGATTTAGAGTTCCAAATACATCTATCAATATAGGAGAAAACAGAGTGAAACCTAAAAATTCAAACTGTTACTGGAAATGAACGCTTCAACATAGAAGAACGAAATTTGGGGAATCAAGTCGCCTTTGTGTACTGATCATTACCTGAAATTATCATCCAGTTTGGGTGAAAAAATATTGGCTGAGATTTCTGGAGATTCGTAATTTTTGGAAGCTTGGCAACCCCTTTCCATGAAAGAGTTTCTCGCCAGTCAGGGCTTAGGGCTACATCAAGAGGAAACAAAACATAGAGATAGAACGTGAAACTAATTTACTGTGTCAAGTTTCAAGAAGCTAGCACAAACCGTGTTGGATTTAGAGTTCCAAATACATCTATCAATATAGGAGAAAACAGAGTGAAACCTAAAAATTCAAACTGTTACTGGAAATGAACGCTTCAACATAGAAGAACGAAATTTGGGGAACCAAGTCGCCTTAGTGTACTGATCATTACCTGAAAGTATCATCCAGTTTGGGTGAAAAAATATTGGCTGAGATTTCTGGAGATTCGTAATTTTTGGAAGCTTGGCAACCCCTTTCCATGAAAGTGTTTCTCGCCAGTCAGTGATTAGGGCTACATCAAGAGGAAAGAGACCATAGAGATAGAACGTGAAACTACTTTACTGTGTCAAGTTTCAAGAAGCTAGCACAATCCGTGTTGGATTTAGAGTTCCAAATACATCTATCAATATAGGAGAAAACAGAGTGAAACCCAAAAATTCAAACTGTTACTGGAAATGAACGCTTCAACATAGAAGAACGAAATTTGGGGAACCAAGTCGCCTTAGTGTACTGATCATTACCTGAAAGTATCATCCAGTTTGGGTGAAAAAATATTTGCTGAGATTTCTGGAGATTCGTAATTTTTGGAAGCTTGGCAACCCCTTTCCATGAAAGTGCTTCTCGCCAGTCACTGCTTAGGGCTACATCAAGAGGAAACAAACCATAGAGATAGAACGTGAAACTACTTTACTGTGTCAAGTTTCAAGAAGCTAGCACAAACCGTGTCGCATTTAGAGTTCCAAGTACATGTATCAATATAGTTGAAAACAGAGTGATACCTAAAAATTCAAAGTGTTACTAGAAATGAACGCTTCAACATAGAAGAACGAAATTTGGGGAACCAAGTCGCCTTAGTGTACTGATCATTACCTGAAAGTATCATCCAGTTTGGGTGAAAAAATATTGGCTGAGATTTCTGGAGATTCGTAATTTTTGGAAGCTTGGCAACCCCTTTCCATGAAAGAGTTTCTCGCCAGTCAGTGCTTAGGGCTACATCAAGAGGAAACAAAACATACAGATAGAACGTGAAACTACTTCACTGTGTCAAGTTTCAAGAAGCTAGCACAAACCGTGTTGGATTTAGAGTTCCAAATACATCTATCAATATAGGAGAAAACAGAGTGAAACCTAAAAATTCAAACTGTTACTGGAAATGAACGCTTCAACATAGAAGAACGAAATTTGGGGAACCAAGTCGCCTTAGTGTACTGATCATTACCTGAAAGTGTCATCCAGTTTGGGTGAAAAAATATTTGCTGAGATTTCTGGAGATTCGTAATTTTTGGAAGCTTGGCAACCCCTTTCCATGAAAGTGCTTCTCGCCAGTCACTGCTTAGGGCTACATCAAGAGGAAACAAAACATAGAGATAGAACGTGAAACTACTTTACTGTGTCAAGTTTCAAGAAGCTAGCACAAACCGTGTTGGATTTAGAGTTCCAAATACATCTATCAATATAGGAGAAAACAGAGTGAAACCTAAAAATTCAAACTGTTACTGGAAATGATTCTTCAACATAGAAGAACGAAATTGGGGGAACCAAGTCGCCTTAGTGTACTGATCATTACCTGAAAGTATCATCCAGTTTGGTTGAAAAAATATTTGCTGAGATTTCTGGAGATTCGTAATTTTTGGAAGCTTGGCAACCCCTTTCCATGAAAGTGCTTCTCGCCAGTCACTGCTTAGGGCTACATCAAGAGGAAACAAAACATAGAGATAGAACGTGAAACTACTTTACTGTGTCAAGTTTCAAGAAGCTAGCACAAACCGTGTTGGATTTAGAGTTCCAAATACATCTATCAATATAGGAGAAAACAGAGTGAAACCAAAAAATTCAAACTGTTACTGGAAATGAACGCTTCAACATAGAAGAACGAAATTTGGGGAACCAAGTCGCCTTAGTGTACTGATCATTACCTGAAAGTATCATCCAGTTTGGGTGAAAAAATATTGGCTGAGATTTCTGGAGATTCGTAATTTTTGGAAGCTTGGCAACCCCTTTCCATGAAAGTGTTTCTCGCCTTCAGTGCTTAGGGCTCCTTCAAGAGGAAACAAAACATAGAGATAGAACGTGAAACTACTTTACTGTGTCAAGTTTCAAGAAGCTAGCACAAACCGTGTTGGATTTAGAGTTCCAAATACATCTATCAATATAGGAGAAAACAGAGTGATACCTAAAAATTCAAAGTGTTACTGGAAATGAACGCTTCAACATAGAAGAACAAAATTTGGGGAACCAAGTCGCCTTAGTGTGCTGATCATTACCTGAAAGTATCATCCAGTTTGGGTGAAAAAATATTGGCTGAGATTTCTGGAGATTCGTAATTTTTGGAAGCTTGGCAACCCCTTTCCATGAAAGTGTTTCTCGCCAGTCAGTGCTTAGGGCTACATCAAGAGGAAACAAACCATAGAGATAGAACGTGAAACTACTTTACTGTGTCAAGTTTCAAGAAGCTAGCACAATCCGTGTCGGATTTAGAGTTCCAAGTACATGTATCAATATAGGAGAAAACAGAGTGAAACCTAAAAATTCAAACTGTTACTGGAAATGAACACTTCAACATAGAAGAACGAAATTTGGGGAACCAAGTCGCCTTCGTGTACTGATCATTACCTGAAAGTATCATCCAGTTTGGGTGAAAAAATATTGGCTGAGATTTCTGGAGATTCGTAATTTTTGGAAGCTTGGCAACCCCTTTCCATGAAAGTGTTTCTCACCTTCAGTGCTTAGGGCTACATCAAGAGGAAACAAAACATAGAGATAGAACGTGAAACTACTTTACTGTGTCAAGTTTCAAGAAGCTAGCACAATCCGTGTCGGATTTAGAGTTCCAAATACATCTATCAATATAGGAGAAAACAGAGTGAAACCTAAAAATTCAAACTGTTACTGGAAATGAACGCTTCAACATAGAAGAACGAAATTTGGGGAACCAAGTTGCCTTCGTTTACTGATCATTACCTGAAAGTATCATCCAGTTTGGGTGAAAAAATATTGGCTGAGATTTCTGGAGATTCGTAATTTTGGAAGTGTTACTGTGTCAAGTTTCAAGAAGCTAGCACAAACCGTGTTGGATTTAGAGTTCCAAATACATCTATCAATATAGGAGAAAACAGAGTGAAACCTAAAAATTCAAACTGTTACTGGAAATGAACGCTTCAACATAGAAGAACGAAATTTGGGGAACCAAGTCGCCTTCGTGTACTGATCATTACCTGAAAGTATCATCCAGTTTGGGTGAAAAAATATTTGCTGAGATTTCTGGAGATTCGTAATTTTTGGAAGCTTGGCAACCCCTTTCCTTGAAATTGTTTCTCGCCAGTCAGTGCTTAGGGTACATCAAGAGGAAACAAACCATAGAGATAGAACGTGAAACTACTTTACTGTGTCAAGTTTCAAGAAGCTAGCACAAACCGTGTCGCATTTAGAGTTCCAAGTACATGTATCAATATAGTAGAAAACAGAGTGATACCTAAAAATTCAAACTGTTACTGGAAATGAACGCTTCAACAAAGAAGAACGGAATTTGGGGAACCAAGTCGCCTTAGTGTACTGATCATTACCTGAAAGTATCATCCAGTTTGGGTGAAAAAATATTGGCTGAGATTTCTGGTGATTCGTAATTTTTGGAAGCTTGGCAACCCCTTTCATTGAAAGTGCTTCTCGCCAGTCACTGCTTAGGGCTACATCAAGAGGAAACAAACCATAGAGATAGAACGTGAAACTACTTTACTGTGTCAAGTTTCAAGAAGCTAGCACAAACCGTGTTGGATTTAGAGTTCCAAATACATCTATCAATATAGGAGAAAACAGAGTGAAACCTAAAAATTCAAACTGTTACTGGAAATGAACGCTTCAACATAGAAGAACGAAATTTGGGGAACCAAGTCGCCTTCATGTACTGATCATTACCTGAAAGTATCATCCAGTTTGGGTGAAAAAATATTGGCTGAGATTTCTGGAGATTCGTAATTTTTGGAAGCTTGGCAACCCCTTTCCTTGAAAGTGTTTCTCGCCAGTCAGTGCTTAGGGTACATCAAGAGGAAACAAACCATAGAGATAGAACGTGAAACTACTTTACTGTGTCAAGTTTCAAGAAGCTAGCACAAACCGTGTCGCATTTAGAGTTCCAAGTACATGTATCAATATAGTAGAAAACAGAGTGATACCTAAAAATTCAAACTGTTACTGGAAATGAACGCTTCAACAAAGAAGAACGAAATTTGGGGAACCAAGTCGCCTTAGTGTACTGATCATTACCTGAAAGTATCATCCAGTTTGGGTGAAAAAATATTGGCTGAGATTTCTGGAGATTCGTAATTTTTGGAAGCTTGGCAACCCCTTTCCATGAAAGAGTTTCTCGCCAGTCAGTGCTTAGGGCTACATCAAGAGGAAACAAAACATAGAGATAGAACGTGAAACTACTTCACTGTGTCAAGTTTCAAGAAGCTAGCACAAAACGTGTTGGATTTAGAGTTCCAAATACATCTATCAATATAGCAGAAAACAGAGTGAAACCTAAAAATTCAAACTGTTACTGGAAATGAACGCTTCAATATAGAAGAACGAAATTTGGGGAACCAAGTCGCCTTAGTGTACTGATCTTTACCTGAACGTATCATCAAGTTTGGGTGAAAAAATATTGGCTGAGATTTCTGGAGATTCGTAATTTTTGGAAGCTTGGCAACCCCTTTCCATGAAAGTGCTTCTCGCCAGTCACTGCTTAGGGCTACATCAAGAGGAAACAAAACATTGAGATAGAACGTGAAACTACTTTACTGTGTCAAGTTTCAAGAAGCTAGCACAAACCGTGTTGGATTTAGAGTTGCAAATACATCTATCAATATAGGAGAAAACAGAGTGAAACCTAAAAATTCAAACTGTTACTGGAAATGAACGCTTCAACATAGAAGAACGAAATTTGGGGAACCAAGTCGCGTTAGTGTACTGATCATTACCTGAAAGTATCATCCAGTTTGGGTGAAAAAATATTTGCTGAGATTTCTGGAGATTCGTAATTTTTGGAAGCTTGGCAACCCCTTTCCATGAAAGTGCTTCTTGCCAGTCACTGCTTAGGGCTACATTAAGAGGAAACAAACCATAGAGACAGAACGTGAAACTATTTTACTGTGTCAAGTTTCAAGAAGCTAGCACAAACCGTGTTGGATTTAGAGTTCCAAATACATCTATCAATATAGGAGAAAAAAGAGTGAAACCTAAAAATTCAAACTGTTACTGGAAATGAACGCTTCAACATAGAAGAACGAAATTTGGGGAACCAAGTCGCCTTCGTGTACTGATCATTACCTGAAAGTATCATCCAGTTTGGGTTAAAAAATATTGGCTGAGATTTCTGGAGATTAGTAATTTTTGGAAGCTTGGCAACCCCTTTCCATGAAAGTGCTTCTCGCCAGTCAGTGCTTAGGGCTACATCAAGAGGAAACAAACCATAGAGATAGAACGTGAAACTACTTTACTGTGTCAAGTTTCAAGAAGCTAGCACAAACCGTGTTGGATTTAGAGTTCCAAATACATCTATCAATATAGGAGAAAACAGAGTGAAACCTAAAAATTCAAACTGTTACTGGAAATGAACGCTTCAACATAGAAGAACGAAATTTGGGGAACCAAGTCACCTTCGTTTACTGATCATTACCTGAAAGTATCATCCAGTTTGGGTGAAAAAATATTGGCTGAGATTTCTGGAGATTCGTAATTTTTGGAAGCTTGGCAACCCCTTTCCATGAAAGTGTTTCTCGCCTTCAGTGCTTAGGGCTACATCAAGAGGAAACAAAATGTAGAGATAGAATGTGAAACTACTTTACTGTGTCAAGTTTCAAGAAGTTAGCACAATCCGTGTTGGATTTAGAGTTCCAAATACATCTATCAATATAGGAGAAAACAGAGTGAAACCTAAAAATTCAAACTGTTACTGGAAATGAACGCTTCAACATAGAAGAACGAAATTTGGGGAACCAAGTCGCCTTAGTGTACTGATCATTACCTGAAAGTATCATCCAGTTTGGGTGAAAAAATATTGGCTGAGATTTCTGGAGATTCGTAATTTTTGGAAGCTTCGCAACCCCTTTCCATGAAAGTGTTTCTCGCCAGTCAGTGCTTAGGGCTACATCAAGAGGAAACAAAACATAGAGATAGAACGTGAAACTACTTCACTGTGTCAAGTTTCAAGAAGCTAGCACAAACCGTGTTGGATTTAGAGTTCCAAATACATCTATCAATATAGGAGAAAATAGAGTGAAACCTAAAAATTCAAACTGTTACTGGAAATGAACGCTTCAACATAGAAGAACGAAATTTGGGGAACCAAGTCGCCTTAGTGTACTGATCATTACCTGAAAGTATCATCCAGTTTGGGTGAAAAAATATTTGCTGAGATTTCTGGAGATTCGTAATTTTTGGAAGCTTGGCAACCCCTTTCATTGAAAGTGCTTCTCGCCAGTCACTGCTTAGGGCTACATCAAGAGGAAACAAACCATAGAGACAGAACGTGAAACTACTTTACTGTGTCAAGTTTCAAGAAGCTAGCACAAACCGTGTTGGATTTAGAGTTCCAAATACATCTATCAATATAGGAGAAAAAAGAGTGAAACCTAAAAATTCAAACTGTTACTGGAAATGAACGCTTCAACATAGAAGAACAAAATTTGGGGAACCAAGTCACCTTCCTGTACTGATCATTACCTGAAAGTATCATCCAGTTTGGGTGAAAAAATATTGGCTGAGATTTCTGGAGATTCGTAATTTTTGGAAGCTTGGCAACCCCTTTCCATGAAAGTGCTTCTCGCCAGTCAGTGCTTAGGGCTACATCAAGAGGAAACAAAACATAGAGATAGAACGTGAAACTACTTCACTGTGTCAAGTTTCAAGAAGCTAGCACAAACCGTGTTGGATTTAGAGTTCCAAATACATCTATCAATATAGGAGAAAACAGAGTGAAACCTAAAAATTCAAACTGTTACTGGAAATGAACGCTTCAACATAGAAGAACGAAATTTGGGGAACCAAGTCGCCTTAGTGTACTGATCATTACCTGAAAGTATCATCCAGTTTGGGTGAAAAAATATTGGCTGAGATTTCTGGAGATTCGTAATTTTTGGAAGCTTGGCAACCCCTTTCCATGAAAGTGCTTCTCGCCAGTCACTGCTTAGGGCTACATTAAGAGGAAACAAACCATAGAGATAGAACGTGAAACTACTTTACTGTGTCAAGTTTCAAGAAGCTAGCACAAACCGTGTTGGATTTAGAGTTCCAAATACATCTATCAATATAGGAGAAAAAAGAGTGAAACCTAAAAATTCAAACTGTTACTGGAAATGAACGCTTCAACATAGAAGAACGAAATTTGGGTAACCAAGTCGCCTTAGTGTACTGATCATTACCTGAAAGTATCATCCAGTTTGGGTGAAAAAATATTTGCTGAGATTTATGGAGATTCGTAATTTTTGGAAGCTTGGCAACCCCTTTCCATGAAAGTGCTTCTCGCCAGTCACTGCTTAGGGCTACATCAAGAGGAAACAAACCATAGAGATAGAACGTGAAACTACTTTACTGTGTCAAGTTTCAAGAAGCTAGCACAAACCGTGTCGCATTTAGAGTTCCAAGTACATGTATCAATATAGTTGAAAACAGAGTGATACCTAAAAATTCAAAGTGTTACTAGAAATGAACGCTTCAACATAGAAGAACGAAATTTGGGGAACCAAGTCGCGTTAGTGTACTGATCATTACCTGAAAGTATCATCCAGTTTGGGTGAAAAAATATTTGCTGAGATTTCTGGAGATTCGTAATTTTTGGAAGCTTGGCAACCCCTTTCCATGAAAGAGTTTCTCGCCAGTCAGTGCTTAGGGCTACATCAAGAGGAAACAAAACATAGAGATAGAACGTGAAACTACTTCACTGTGTCAAGTTTCAAGAAGCTAGCACAAACCGTGTTGGATTTAGAGTTCCAAATACATCTATCAATATATGAGAAAACAGAGTGAAACCTAAAAATTCAAACTGTTACTGGAAATGAACGCTTCAACATAGAAGAACGAAATTTGGGGAACCAAGTCGCCTTAGTGTACTGATCATTACCTGAAAGTATCATCCAGTTTGGGTGAAAAAATATTGGCTGAGATTTCTGGAGATTCGTAATTTTTGGAAGCTTGGCAACCCCTTTCCATGAAAGTGCTTCTCGCCAGTCACTGCTTAGGGCTACATCAACAGGAAACAAAACATAGAGATAGAACGTGAAACTACTTTACTGTGTCAAGTTTCAAGAAGCTAGCACAAACCGTGTTGGATTTAGAGTTCCAAATACATCTATCAATATAGGAGAAAACAGAGTGAAACCTAAAAATTCAAACTGTTACTGGAAATGAACGCTTCAACATAGAAGAACTAAATTTGGGGAATCAAGTCGCCTTCGTGTACTGATCATTACCTGAAAGTATCATCCAGTTTGGGTGAAAAAATATTGGCTGAGATTTCTGGAGATTCGTAATTTTTGGAAGCTTGGCAACCCCTTTCCATGAAAGTGTTTCTCGCCTTCACTGCTTAGGGCTACATCAAGAGGAAACAAAACGTAGAGATAGAACATGAAACTACTTTACTGTGTCAAGTTTCAAGAAGCTAGCACAAACCGTGTTGGATTTAGAGTTCCAAATACATCTATCAATATAGGAGAAAACAGAGTGAAACCTAAAAATTCAAAGTGTTACTGCAAATGAACGCTTCAACATAGAAGAACGAAATTTGGGGAATCAAGTCGCTTTAGTGTACTGATCATTACCTGAAAGTATCATCCATTTTGGGTGAAAAAATATTGGCTGAGATTTCTGGAGATTCGTAATTTTTGGAAGCTTGGCAACCCCTTTCCATGAAAGAGTTTCTCGCCAGTCAGGGCTTAGGGCTACATCAAGAGGAAACAAAACATAGAGATAGAACGTGAAACTACTTTACTGTGTCAAGTTTCAAGAAGCTAGCACAAACCGTGTTGGATTTAGAGTTCCAAATACATCTATCAATATAGGAGAAAACAGAGTGAAACCTAAAAATTCAAACTGTTACTGGAAATGAACGCTTCAACATAGAAGAACGAAATTTGGGGAACCAAGTCGCCTTAGTGTACTGATCTTTACCTGAAAGTATCATCCAGTTTGGGTGAAAAAATATTGGCTGAGATTTCTGGAGATTCGTAATTTTTGGAAGCTTGGCAACCCCTTTCCATGAAAGTGTTTCTCGCCTTCAGTGCTTAGGGCTCCTTCAAGAGGAAACAAAACATAGAGATAGAACGTGAAACTACTTTACTGTGTCAAGTTTCAAGAAGCTAGCACAAACCTTGTTGGATTTAGAGTTCCAAATACATCTATCAATATAGGAGAAAACAGAGTGAAACCTAAAATTTCAAACTGTTACTGGAAATGAACGCTTCAACATAGAAGAACGAAATTTGGGGAACCAAGTCGCCTTCGTTTACTGATCATTACCTGAAAGTATCATCCAGTTTGGGTGAAAAAATATTGGCTGAGATTTCTGGAGATTCGTAATTTTTGGAAGCTTGGCAACCCCTTTCCATGAAAGTGTTTCTCGCCTTCAGTGCTTAGGGCTACATCAAGAGGAAACAAAACATAGAGATACAACGTGAAACTACTTTACTGTGTCAAGTTTCAAGAAGCTAGCACAAACCGTGTTGGATTTAGAGTTCCAAATACATCTATCAATATAGGAGAAAACAGAGTGATACCTAAAAATTCAAAGTGTTACTGGAAATGAACGCTTCAACATAGAAGAACGAAATTTGGGGAACCAAGTCGCCTTAGTGTACTGATCATTACCTGAAAGTATCATCCAGTTTGGGTGAAAAAATATTGGCTGAGATTTCTGGAGATTCGTAATTTTTGGAAGCTTGGCAACCCCTTTCCATGAAAGTGTTTCTCGCCTTCAGTGCTTAGGGCTACATCAAGAGGAAACAAAACATAGAGATAGAACGTGAAACTACTTTACTGTGTCAAGTTTCAAGAAGCTAGCACAAACCGTGTTGGATTTAGAGTTCCAAATACATCTATCAATATAGGAGAAAACAGAGTGATACCTAAAAATTCAAAGTGTTACTGGAAATGAACGCTTCAACATAGAAGAACAAAATTTGGGGAACCAAGTCGCCTTAGTGTGCTGATCATTACCTGAAAGTATCATCCAGTTTGGGTGAAAAAATATTGGCTGAGATTTCTGGAGATTCGTAATTTTTGGAAGCTTGGCAACCCCTTTCCATGAAAGTGTTTCTCGCCAGTCAGTGCTTAGGGCTACATCAAGAGGAAACAAACCATAGAGATAGAACGTGAAACTACTTTACTGTGTCAAGTTTCAAGAAGCTAGCACAATCCGTGTCGGATTTAGAGTTCCAAGTACATGTATCAATATAGGAGAAAACAGAGTGAAACCTAAAAATTCAAACTGTTACTGGAAATGAACACTTCAACATAGAAGAACGAAATTTGGGGAACCAAGTCGCCTTCGTGTACTGATCATTACCTGAAAGTATCATCCAGTTTGGGTGAAAAAATATTGGCTGAGATTTCTGGAGATTCGTAATTTTTGGAAGCTTGGCAACCCCTTTCCATGAAAGTGTTTCTCGCCTTCAGTGCTTAGGGCTACATCAAGAGGAAACAAAACATAGAGATAGAACGTGAAACTACTTTACTGTGTCAAGTTTCAAGAAGCTAGCACAATCCGTGTCGGATTTAGAGTTCCAAATACATCTATCAATATAGGAGAAAACAGAGTGAAACCTAAAAATTCAAACTGTTACTGGAAATGAACGCTTCAACATAGAAGAACGAAATTTGGGGAACCAAGTCGCCTTCGTTTACTGATCATTACCTGAAAGTATCATCCAGTTTGGGTGAAAAAATATTGGCTGAGATTTCTGGAGATTCGTAATTTTGGAAGTGTTACTGTGTCAAGTTTCAAGAAGCTAGCACAAACCGTGTTGGATTTAGAGTTCCAAATACATCTATCAATATAGGAGAAAACAGAGTGAAACCTAAAAATTCAAACTGTTACTGGAAATGAACGCTTCAACATAGAAGAACGAAATTTGGGGAACCAAGTCGCCTTCGTGTACTGATCATTACCTGAAAGTATCATCCAGTTTGGGTGAAAAAATATTGGCTGAGATTTCTGGAGATTCGTAATTTTTGGAAGCTTGGCAACCCCTTTCCATGAAAGAGTTTCTCGCCAGTCAGTGCTTAGGGCTACATCAAGAGGAAACAAAACATAGAGATAGAACGTGAAACTACTTCACTGTGTCAAGTTTCAAGAAGCTAGCACAAACCGTGTTGGATTTAGAGTTCCAAATACCTCTATCAATATAGGAGAAAACAGAGTGAAACCTAAAAATTCAAACTGTTACTGGAAATGAACGCTTCAACATAGAAGAACGAAATTTGGGGAACCAAGTCAACGTAGTGTACTGATCATTACCTGAAAGTATCATCCAGTTTGGGTGAAAAAATATTTGCTGAGATTTCTAGAGATTCGTAATTTTTGGAAGCTTGGCAACCCCTTTCCATGAAAGTGCTTCTCGCGAGTCACTGCTTAGGGCTACATCAAGAGGAAACAAAACATAGAGAAAGAAGGTGAAACTACTTTACTGTGTCAAGTTTCAAGAAGCTAGCACAAACCGTGTTGGATTTAGAGTTCCAAATACATCTATCAATATAGGAGAAAACAGAGTGAAACCTAAAAATTCAAACTGTTACTGGAAATGAACGCTTCAACATAGAAGAACGAAATTTGGGGAACCAAGTCGCCTTCGTTTACTGATCATTACCTGAAAGTATCATCCAGTTTGGGTGAAAAAATATTGGCTGAGATTTCTGGAGATTCGTAATTTTTGGAAGCTTGGCAACCCCTTTCCATGAAAGAGTTTCTCGCCAGTCAGTGCTTAGGGCTACATCAAGAGGAAACAAAACATAGAGATAGAACTTGAAACTACTTCACTGTGTCATGTTTCAAGAAGCTAGCACAAACCGTGTTGGATTTAGAGTTCCAAATACATCTATCAATATAGGAGAAAACAGAGTGAAACCTAAAAATTCAAACTGTTACTGGAAATGAACGCTTCAACATAGAAGAACGAAATTTGGGGACCAAGTCGCCTTAGTGTACTGATCATTACCTGAAAGTATCATCCAGTTTCGGTAAAAAAAATATTTGCTGAGATTTCTGGAGATTCGTAATTTTTGGAAGCTTGGCAACCCCTTTCCATGAAAGTGCTTCTCGCCAGTCACTGCTTAGGGCTACATCAAGAGGAAACAAAACATAGAGATAGAACGTGAAACTACTTTACTGTGTCAAGTTTCAAGAAGCTAGCACAAACCGTGTTGGATTTAGAGTTCCAAATACATCTATCAATATAGGAGAAAACAGAGTGAAACCTAAAAATTCAAACTGTTACTGGAAATGAATGCTTCAACATAGAAGAACGAAATTTGGGGAACCAAGTCGCCTTCATTTACTGATCATTACCTGAAAGTATCATCCAGTTTGGGTGAAAAAATATTGGCTGAGATTTCTGGAGATTCGTAATTTTTGGAAGCTTGACAACCCCTTTCCATGAAAGTGTTTCTCTCCTTCAGTGCTTAGGGCTACATCAAGAGGAAACAAAACATAGAGATAGAACGTGAAACTACTTTACTGTGTCAAGTTTTAAGAAGCTAGCACAAACCGTGTTGGATTTAGAGTTCCAAATACATCTATCAATATAGGAGGAAACAGAGTGATACCTAAAAATTCAAACTGTTAATGGAAATGAACGCTTCAACATAGAAGAACGAAATTTGGGGAACCAAGTCGCCTTAGTGTACTGATCATTACCTGAAAGTATCATCCAGTTTGGGTGAAAAAATATTGGCTGAGATTTCTGGAGATTCGTAATTTTTGGAAGCTTGGAAACCCCTTTCCATGAAAGTGTTTCTCGCCAGTCACTGCTTAGGGCTACATCAAGAGGAAACAAAACATAGAGTTAGAACGTGAAACTACTTTACTGTGTCAAGTTTCAAGAAGCTAGCACAAACCGTGTTGGATTTAGAGTTCCAAATACATCTATCAATATAGGAGAAAACAGAGTGAAACCTAAAAATTCAAACTGTTACTGGAAATGAACGCTTCAACATAGAAGAACGAAATTTGCGGAACCAAGTCGCCTTCGTGTACTGATCATTACCTGAAAGTATCATCCAGTTTGGGTGAAAAAATATTGGCTGAGATTTCTGGAGATTCGTAATTTTTGGAAGCTTGGCAACCCCTTTCCATGAAAGTGTTTCTCGCCTTCAGTGCTTAGGGCTACATCAAGAGGAAACAAACCATAGAGATAGAACGTGAAACTACTTTACTGTGTCAAGTTTCAAGAAGTTAGCACAATCCGTGTTGGATTTAGAGTTCCAAATACATCTATCAATATAGGAGAATACAGAGTGAAACCTAAAAATTCAAACTGTTACTGGAAATGAACGCTTCAACATAGAAGAACGAAATTTGGGGAACCAAGTCGCCTTAGTGTACTGATCATTACCTGAAAGTATCATCCAGTTTGGGTGAAAAAATATTGGCTGAGATTTCTGGAGATTCGTAATTTTTGGAAGCTTCGCAACCCCTTTCCATGAAAGTGTTTCTCGCCAGTCAGTGCTTAGGGCTACATCAAGAGGAAACAAAACATAGAGATAGAACGTGAAACTACTTCACTGTGTCAAGTTTTAAGAAGCTAGCACAAACCGTGTTGGATTTAGAGTTCCAAATACATCTATCAATATAGGAGAAAATAGAGTGAAACCTAAAAATTCAAACTGTTACTGGAAATGAACGCTTCAACATAGAAGAACGAAATTTGGGGAACCAAGTCGCCTTAGTGTACTGATCATTACCTGAAAGTATCATCCAGTTTGGGTGAAAAAATATTTGCTGAGATTTCTGGAGATTCGTAATTTTTGGAAGCTTGGCAACCCCTTTCATTGAAAGTGCTTCTCGCCAGTCACTGCTTAGGGCTACATCAAGAGGAAACAAACCATAGAGACAGAACGTGAAACTACTTTACTGTGTCAAGTTTCAAGAAGCTAGCACAAACCGTGTTGGATTTAGAGTTCCAAATACATCTATCAATATAGGAGAAAAAAGAGTGAAACCTAAAAATTCAAACTGTTACTGGAAATGAACGCTTCAACATAGAAGAACGAAATTTGGGGAACCAAGTCACCTTCCTGTACTGATCATTACCTGAAAGTATCATCCAGTTTGGGTGAAAAAATATTGGCTGAGATTTCTGGAGATTCGTAATTTTTGGAAGCTTGGCAACCCCTTTCCATGAAAGTGCTTCTCGCCAGTCAGTGCTTAGGGCTACATCAAGAGGAAACAAAACATAGAGATAGAACGTGAAACTACTTCACTGTGTCAAGTTTCAAGAAGCTAGCACAAACCGTGTTGGATTTAGAGTTCCAAATACATCTATCAATATAGGAGAAAACAGAGTGAAACCTAAAAATTCAAACTGTTACTGGAAATGAACGCTTCAACATAGAAGAACGAAATTGGGGGAACCAAGTCGCCTTAGTGTACTGATCATTACCTGAAAGTATCATCCAGTTTGGTTGAAAAAATATTTGCTGAGATTTCTGGAGATTCGTAATTTTTGGAAGCTTGGCAACCCCTTTCCATGAAAGTGCTTCTCGCCAGTCACTGCTTAGGGCTACATCAAGAGGAAACAAAACATAGAGAAAGAAGGTGAAACTACTTTACTGTGTCAAGTTTCAAGAAGCTAGCACAAACCGTGTTGGATTTAGAGTTCCAAATACATCTATCAATATAGGAGAAAACAGAGTGAAACCTAAAAATTCAAACTGTTACTGGAAATGAACGCTTCAACATAGAAGAACGAAATTTGGGAAATCAAGTCGCCTTCGTGTACTGATCATTACCTGAAAGTATCATCCAGTTTGGGTGAAAAAATATTGGCTGAGATTTCTGGAGATTCGTAATTTTTGGAAGCTTGGCAACCCCTTTCCATGAAAGTGTTTCTCGCCTTCACTGCTTAGGGCTACATCAAGAGGAAACAAAACGTAGAGATAGAACATGAAACTACTTTACTGTGTCAATTTCAAGAAGCTAGCACAAACCGTGTTGGATTTAGAGTTCCAAATACATCTATCAATATAGGAGAAAACAGAGTGAAACCTAAAAATTCAAAGTGTTACTGCAAATGAACGCTTCAACATAGAAGAACGAAATTTGGGGAATCAAGTCGCTTTAGTGTACTGATCATTACCTGAAAGTATCATCCATTTTGGGTGAAAAAATATTGGCTGAGATTTCTGGAGATTCGTAATTTTTGGAAGCTTGGCAACCCCTTTCCATGAAAGAGTTTCTCGCCAGTCAGGGCTTAGGGCTACATCAAGAGGAAACAAAACATAGAGATAGAACGTGAAACTACTTTACTGTGTCAAGTTTCAAGAAGCTAGCACAAACCGTGTTGGATTTAGAGTTCCAAATACATCTATCAATATAGGAGAAAACAGAGTGAAACCTAAAAATTCAAACTGTTACTGGAAATGAACGCTTCAACATAGAAGAACGAAATTTGGGGAACCAAGTCGCCTTAGTGTACTGATCATTACCTGAAAGTATCATCCAGTTTGGGTGAAAAAATATTGGCTGAGATTTCTGGAGATTCGTAATTTTTGGAAGCTTGGCAACCCCTTTCCATGAAAGTGTTTCTCGCCTTCAGTGCTTAGGGCTCCTTCAAGAGGAAACAAAACATAGAGATAGAACGTGAAACTACTTTACTGTGTCAAGTTTCAAGAAGCTAGCACAAACCTTGTTGGATTTAGAGTTCCAAATACATCTATCAATATAGGAGAAAACAGAGTGAAACCTAAAATTTCAAACTGTTACTGGAAATGAACGCTTCAACATAGAAGAACGAAATTTGGGGAACCAAGTCGCCTTCGTTTACTGATCATTACCTGAAAGTATCATCCAGTTTGGGTGAAAAAATATTGGCTGAGATTTCTGGAGATTCGTAATTTTTGGAAGCTTGGCAACCCCTTTCCATGAAAGTGTTTCTCGCCTTCAGTGCTTAGGGCTACATCAAGAGGAAACAAAACATAGAGATACAACGTGAAACTACTTTACTGTGTCAAGTTTCAAGAAGCTAGCACAAACCGTGTTGGATTTAGAGTTCCAAATACATCTATCAATATAGGAGAAAACAGAGTGATACCTAAAAATTCAAAGTGTTACTGGAAATGAACGCTTCAACATAGAAGAACGAAATTTGGGGAACCAAGTCGCCTTAGTGTACTGATCATTACCTGAAAGTATCATCCAGTTTGGGTGAAAAAATATTGGCTGAGATTTCTGGAGATTCGTAATTTTTGGAAGCTTGGCAACCCCTTTCCATGAAAGTGTTTCTCGCCTTCAGTGCTTAGGGCTACATCAAGAGGAAACAAAACATAGAGATAGAACGTGAAACTACTTTACTGTGTCAAGTTTCAAGAAGCTAGCACAAACCGTGTTGGATTTAGAGTTCCAAATACATCTATCAATATAGGAGAAAACAGAGTGATACCTAAAAATTCAAAGTGTTACTGGAAATGAACGCTTCAACATAGAAGAACAAAATTTGGGGAACCAAGTCGCCTTAGTGTGCTGATCATTACCTGAAAGTATCATCCAGTTTGGGTGAAAAAATATTGGCTGAGATTTCTGGAGATTCGTAATTTTTGGAAGCTTGGCAACCCCTTTCCATGAAAGTGTTTCTCGCCAGTCAGTGCTTAGGGCTACATCAAGAGGAAACAAACCATAGAGATAGAACGTGAAACTACTTTACTGTGTCAAGTTTCAAGAAGCTAGCACAATCCGTGTCGGATTTAGAGTTCCAAGTACATGTATCAATATAGGAGAAAACAGAGTGAAACCTAAAAATTCAAACTGTTACTGGAAATGAACACTTCAACATAGAAGAACGAAATTTGGGGAACCAAGTCGCCTTCGTGTACTGATCATTACCTGAAAGTATCATCCAGTTTGGGTGAAAAAATATTGGCTGAGATTTCTGGAGATTCGTAATTTTTGGAAGCTTGGCAACCCCTTTCCATGAAAGTGTTTCTCGCCTTCAGTGCTTAGGGCTACATCAAGAGGAAACAAAACATAGAGATAGAACGTGAAACTACTTTACTGTGTCAAGTTTCAAGAAGCTAGCACAATCCGTGTCGGATTTAGAGTTCCAAATACATCTATCAATATAGGAGAAAACAGAGTGAAACCTAAAAATTCAAACTGTTACTGGAAATGAACGCTTCAACATAGAAGAACGAAATTTGGGGAACCAAGTCGCCTTCGTTTACTGATCATTACCTGAAAGTATCATCCAGTTTGGGTGAAAAAATATTGGCTGAGATTTCTGGAGATTCGTAATTTTGGAAGTGTTACTGTGTCAAGTTTCAAGAAGCTAGCACAAACCGTGTTGGATTTAGAGTTCCAAATACATCTATCAATATAGGAGAAAACAGAGTGAAACCTAAAAATTCAAACTGTTAATGGAAATGAACGCTTCAACATAGAAGAACGAAATTTGGGGAACCAAGTCGCCTTCGTGTACTGATCATTACCTGAAAGTATCATCCAGTTTGGGTGAAAAAATATTGGCTGAGATTTCTGGAGATTCGTAATTTTTGGAAGCTTGGCAACCCCTTTCCATGAAAGAGTTTCTCGCCAGTCAGTGCTTAGGGCTACATCAAGAGGAAACAAAACATAGAGATAGAACGTGAAACTACTTCACTGTGTCAAGTTTCAAGAAGCTAGCACAAACCGTGTTGGATTTAGAGTTCCAAATACCTCTATCAATATAGGAGAAAACAGAGTGAAACCTAAAAATTCAAACTGTTACTGGAAATGAACGCTTCAACATAGAAGAACGAAATTTGGGGAACCAAGTCAACTTAGTGTACTGATCATTACCTGAAAGTATCATCCAGTTTGGGTGAAAAAATATTTGCTGAGATTTCTAGAGATTCGTAATTTTTGGAAGCTTGGCAACCCCTTTCCATGAAAGTGCTTCTCGCGAGTCACTGCTTAGGGCTACATCAAGAGGAAACAAAACATAGAGAAAGAAGGTGAAACTACTTTACTGTGTCAAGTTTCAAGAAGCTAGCACAAAAAGTGTTGGATTTAGAGTTCCAAATACATCTATCAATATAGGAGAAAACAGAGTGAAACCTAAAAATTCAAACTGTTACTGGAAATGAACGCTTCAACATAGAAGAACGAAATTTGGGGAACCAAGTCGCCTTCGTTTACTGATCATTACCTGAAAGTATCATCCAGTTTGGGTGAAAAAATATTGGCTGAGATTTCTGGAGATTCGTAATTTTTGGAAGCTTGGCAACCCCTTTCCATGAAAGTGTTTCTCGCCTTCAGTGCTTAGGGCTACATCAAGAGGAAACAAAACATAGAGATAGATCGTGAAACTACCTTACTGTGTCAAGTTTCAAGAAGCTAGCACAAACCGTGTTGGATTTAGAGTTCCAAATACATCTATCAATATAGGAGAAAACAGAGTGATACCTAAAAATTCAAAGTGTTACTGGAAATGAACGCTTCAACATAGAAGAACGAAATTTGGAGAACCAAGTCGCCTTAGTGTACTGATCATTACCTGAAAGTATCATCCTGTTTGGGTGAAAAAATATTGGCTGAGATTTCTGGAGATTCGTAATTTTTGGAAGCTTGGCAACCCCTTTCCATGAAAGTGCTTCTCGCCAGTCACTGCTTAGGGCTACATCAAGAGGAAACAAACCATAGAGATAGAACGTGAAACTACTTTACTGTGTCAAGTTTCAAGAAGCTAGCACAACCGTGTTGGATTCAGAGTTCCCAATACATCTATCAATATAGGAGAAAACAGAGTGAAACCTAAAAATTCAAAGTGTTACTGGAAATGAACGCTTCAACATAGAAGAACGAAATTTGGGGAACCAAGTCGCCTTCGATTACTGATCATTACCTGAAAGTATCATCCAGTTTGGGTGAAAAAATATTGGCTGAGATTTCTGGAGATTCGTAATTTTTGGAAGCTTGGCAACCCCTTTCCATGAAAGTGTTTCTCGCCTTCAGTGCTTAGGGCTACATCAAGAGGAAACAAAACATAGCGATAGATCGTGAAACTACTTTACTGTGTCAAGTTTCAAGAAGCTAGCACAAACCGTGTTGAATTTAGAGTTCCAAATACATCTATCAATATAGGAGAAAACAGAGTGATACCTAAAAATTCAAAGTGTTACTGGAAATGAACGCTTCAACATAGAAGAACGAAATTTGGAGAACCAAGTCGCCTTAGTGTACTGATCATTACCTGAAAGTATCATCCAGTTTCGGTAAAAAAAATATTTGCTGAGATTTCTGGAGATTCGTAATTTTTGGAAGCTTGGCAACCCCTTTCCATGAAAGTGCTTCTCGCCAGTCACTGCTTAGGGCTACATCAAGAGGAAACAAAACATAGAGATAGAACGTGAAACTACTTTACTGTGTCAAGTTTCAAGAAGCTAGCACAAACCGTGTTGGATTTAGAGTTCCAAATACATCTATCAATATAGGAGAAAACAGAGTGAAACCTAAAAATTCAAACTGTTACTGGAAATGAATGCTTCAACATAGAAGAACGAAATTTGGGGAACCAAGTCGCCTTCGTTTACTGATCATTACCTGAAAGTATCATCCAGTTTGGGTGAAAAAATATTGGCTGAGATTTCTGGAGATTCGTAATTTTTGGAAGCTTGACAACCCCTTTCCATGAAAGTGTTTCTCTCCTTCAGTGCTTAGGGCTACATCAAGAGGAAACAAAACATAGAGATAGAACGTGAAACTACTTTACTGTGTCAAGTTTTAAGAAGCTAGCACAAACCGTGTTGGATTTAGAGTTCCAAATACATCTATCAATATAGGAGGAAACAGAGTGATACCTAAAAATTCAAACTGTTAATGGAAATGAACGCTTCAACATAGAAGAACGAAATTTGGGGAACCAAGTCGCCTTAGTGTACTGATCATTACCTGAAAGTATCATCCAGTTTGGGTGAAAAAATATTGGCTGAGATTTCTGGAGATTCGTAATTTTTGGAAGCTTGGAAACCCCTTTCCATGAAAGTGTTTCTCGCCAGTCACTGCTTAGGGCTACATCAAGAGGAAACAAAACATAGAGTTAGAACGTGAAACTACTTTACTGTGTCAAGTTTCAAGAAGCTAGCACAAACCGTGTTGGATTTAGAGTTCCAAATACATCTATCAATATAGGAGAAAACAGAGTGAAACCTAAAAATTCAAACTGTTACTGGAAATGAACGCTTCAACATAGAAGAACGAAATTTGCGGAACCAAGTCACCTTCGTGTACTGATCATTACCTGAAAGTATCATCCAGTTTGGGTGAAAAAATATTGGCTGAGATTTCTGGAGATTCGTAATTTTTGGAAGCTTGGCAACCCCTTTCCATGAAAGTGTTTCTCGCCAGTCAGTGCTTAGGGCTACATCAAGAGGAAACAAACCATAGAGATACAACGTGAAACTACTTTACTGTGTCAAGTTTCAAGAAGCTAGCACAATCCGTGTCGGATTTAGAGTTCCAAGTACATGTATCAATATAGGAGAAAACAGAGTGAAACCTAAAAATTCAAACTGTTACTGGAAATGAACACTTCAACATAGAAGAACGAAATTTGGGGAACCAAGTCGCCTTCGTGTACTGATCATTACCTGAAAGTATCATCCAGTTTGGGTGAAAAAATATTGGCTGAGATTTCTGGAGATTCGTAATTTTTGGAAGCTTGGCAACCCCTTTCCATGAAAGTGTTTCTCGCCTTCAGTGCTTAGGGCTACATCAAGAGGAAACAAAACATAGAGATAGAACGTGAAACTACTTTACTGTGTCAAGTTTCAAGAAGCTAGCACAATCCGTGTCGGATTTAGAGTTCCAAATACATCTATCAATATAGGAGAAAACAGAGTGAAACCTAAAAATTCAAACTGTTACTGGAAATGAACGCTTCAACATAGAAGAACGAAATTTGGGGAACCAAGTCGCCTTCGTTTACTGATCATTACCTGAAAGTATCATCCAGTTTGGGTGAAAAAATATTGGCTGAGATTTCTGGAGATTCGTAATTTTGGAAGTGTTACTGTGTCAAGTTTCAAGAAGCTAGCGCAAACCGTGTTGGATTTAGAGTTCCAAATACATCTATCAATATAGGAGAAAACAGAGTGAAACCTAAAAATTCAAACTGTTACTGGAAATGAACGCTTCAACATAGAAGAACGAAATTTGGGGAACCAAGTCGCCTTCGTGTACTGATCATTACCTGAAAGTATCATCCAGTTTGGGTGAAAAAATATTGGCTGAGATTTCTGGAGATTCGTAATTTTTGGAAGCTTGGCAACCCCTTTCCATGAAAGAGTTTCTCGCCAGTCAGTGCTTAGGGCTACATCAAGAGGAAACAAAACATAGAGATAGAACGTGAAACTACTTCACTGTGTCAAGTTTCAAGAAGCTAGCACAAACCTTGTTGGATTTAGAGTTCCAAATACCTCTATCAATATAGGAGAAAACAGAGTGAAACCTAAAAATTCAAACTGTTACTGGAAATGAACGCTTCAACATAGAAGAACGAAATTTGGGGAACCAAGTCAACTTAGTGTACTGATCATTACCTGAAAGTATCATCCAGTTTGGGTGAAAAAATATTTGCTGAGATTTCTAGAGATTCGTAATTTTTGGAAGCTTGGCAACCCCTTTCCATGAAAGTGCTTCTCGCGAGTCACTGCTTAGGGCTACATCAAGAGGAAACAAAACATAGAGAAAGAAGGTGAAACTACTTTACTGTGTCAAGTTTCAAGAAGCTAGCACAAACCGTGTTGGATTTAGAGTTCCAAATACATCTATCAATATAGGAGAAAACAGAGTGAAACCTAAAAATTCAAACTGTTACTGGAAATGAACGCTTCAACATAGAAGAACGAAATTTGGGGAACCAAGTCGCCTTCGTTTACTGATCATTACCTGAAAGTATCATCCAGTTTGGGTGAAAAAATATTGGCTGAGATTTCTGGAGATTCGTAATTTTTGGAAGCTTGGCAACCCCTTTCCATGAAAGAGTTTCTCACCAGTCAGTGCTTAGGGCTACATCAAGAGGAAACAAAACATAGAGATAGAACTTGAAACTACTTCACTGTGTCAAGTTTCAAGAAGCTAGCACAATCCGTGTTGGATTTAGAGTTCCAAATACATCTATCAATATAGGAGAAAACAGAGTGAAACCTAAAAATTCAAACTGTTACTGGAAATGAACGCTTCAACATAGAAGAACGAAATTTGGGGACCAAGTCGCCTTAGTGTACTGATCATTACCTGAAAGTATCATCCAGTTTCGGTAAAAAAATACTTGCTGAGATTTCTGGAGATTCGTAATTTTTGGAAGCTTGGCAACCCCTTTCCATGAAAGTGTTTCTCGCCAGTCAGTGCTTAGGGCTACATCAAGAGGAAACAAACCATAGAGATAGAACGTGAAACTACTTTACTGTGTCAAGTTTCAAGAAGCTAGCACAAACCGTGTCGCTTTTAGAGTTCCAAGTACATGTATCAATATAGGAGAAAACAGAGTGA